>NC_051086.1:73262981-73305545 GCF_004664715.2 Peromyscus leucopus
TCCCCATGAAGAGTTAGAAACCCCTACCCTAACCGTGCTTCTTGTCATGGAAATACAACATCTTCCATATATTTGTTTTACCATTGATTTGGACACCTTTGTTCCCCCGCCTCCTGGAAAAAACCCACACTGTTGATCATGTCAGAATTCTTTTCCAATACATTCTTCCTAGACTTTATAAATGTGTACCTACACCCTAACCAGATCTTTTGTTCCTGTATCAAAGACCACAATGTCTGCTTTACTACCTTCTGCAGCCCACTTCCATAACCCCTTTCCTTTTCCAAAGACATGACCTTCAGGCCCAAGTGGTGGTGAAGGAGTCAATGGATTCCCCAAGCATCCCTCCGCACTTCTCTGGCCAGCACATTCATGTCTTTCCTAGGAGAGACAGTGAATGGCAGGACATTGGGTCTTTCTGGGATGTTGCTGCACATTCCCCATGCAGTTTCTCGGCTTGGCTTACTTGATTGTCCCTTAGTATATAGTTCATTCTGTTGCCTACAAGTCATTTCCTCTGAGAATATGCTCATAGTTATCCTACCTGATGCCCTTTACAAAGCTCTTGCTGCTACAGAATTTTAATTTAATTTATTTCACTATTTGCAGTACAGAGGATTAAACCTAGGACTTCAGGCATGCTAGGAAGTACTCTGTAGCAAGAATCTTAAAGGGTCTTATTAATAAAAACAAATCCAGAGCCAGGTATTGGGGTGAACACTGAAAGATCAGAGAGACAGAACCAGCCACAGCTACCTCACCTTGCCAATTCCTCAGCTGATCCTGTTTCTTCAGACTGGAAGCCTCTGAGTCCTCATCTAGAATGAATCTCAGCTGAACTGCTGCTAAGAGCCTAAAAGCTTAATCGGCCTCTAGTTCCTGGTCCTCACACCTTATATACCTTCTTGCTCCCTGCCATCACTCCCTGGGATTAAAGGCCTGAGTAACCATACCTGGCTGTTTTCAGTGTGGCTTTAAACTCACAGAGATCTAGACTGATCTCTGCCTCTGGAATGCTAGGATAAAAGGTGTGTGCTACCGCTGCCTAACTTCTATGTTTAATATAGTGGCTGTACTGTTCTCTGACCCCCCAGATAAGTTTATTGGGGTGCATAATATATCAACCACAGTACACTTCCACTGAGCCACTTCCCTGGCCCAGGATGGTGCCTTTTAATCAAAATGTCTCTGTTGTAAGAATCTCTCTGACAGAGTTGCTCTTTTTCTCATGCACATAACTTTTGTCTCATTTCCAGGCACAGCTTTAGCATGTTGCCTCAGCCACCTGCTTCTGATTTTTCTACTTATTACGCTCATTTTCTATAAACTGGAATAGGACAAGGAAGTCCTTTCTTTCTTTAACAACCACTGAAGATACAATGTAGAACAAACAGGACTCCTAATCCATAACCTCAAAGAGAGAGGAAGAAAACGGATTCTCAAGATCAGAAAATTCTAATCAACTTGAGCCCTCATCCTAACCCCAAGAAATGTGCCAAGGCTGTGGGGAGCACTTGCTCCCAAATCTTGCTGACCCAAATACATACCTGTCTTCTCATTCATTTTCTCTGAATAGCAGTGTATATTCTTGATACTTCCCAAGTTGTTTTTCAAGAGCTGGTACTAAGATATTGGAAAGCTCTGTAATAATCATGATCGTCACGTCTGGAGAAGTGAATCTGAACCCCAGGCATTGTGCATGTTGAGGTGATTTATTCCAAACCCTGAATCTTATTTTCTGTTCTATTAAGTCAGAGCAGGAGACAGTCTCTGTTTTTCTCACTTCGTTTGTGAGGAGTAGACAAAGAGACACCAATGTGTGCATGAGCATGAACATACATATTTTACAAACTGAAGAGTAGTGAAGAATTTTATATCTGGGGGTTTGCATTTTAAAGCTGGCCGGGCATCTGAGAGTCCCATAAAAAGGGCAGGCTAGCATGAATAAGCCCAGAGCCCGAAGGAGACGTTTTCCCTCCGTGAACATAATCCAGGCTGTCGGCCCTATTTCTGTCTCTCTCCTCCCTTAATGAAAGATCGGAAGAAAATTCACCTTCCACATTTCAGCCTATAACTTTGCCCCTGGAGTCCGCCAGAATAACACAGAAGAAGACAAAACAATAAAAACAATTTCTGCACCAGACAAACAATGTATTATTGAAGAGGGGTGAGAAGAATTGGTGTTTCTTGAGTAGTCTATTCAAGAGTAGAGACTAGAGAGAAATAGACTCTAATAGCCTTCCAGATTATAGCTTTGGACAGTTGTACTGCCTTTAATTAATTGGTTTTCTGTCTTCCATTCATTTGTTAAACTGTGAAACTATTTTAAAATATAGACATTACATCTGAGTCACAACACGGAGTTCTTAAAACCCTTGTAATTTCCAGAGTGATCCATGGACTGGGAGAATCTTTTATTCTAATATTTGTTTTTGACCCCAGTCCCTCTACAGAGCTCCCAAAGTCCTTTGTTTTCTTGGAGAAAAAAAAATCATCATTTGTCCTGGTGAGGTGACGCTTGTGCTCACCGATGGGGCCAGGTTATGTGGAAGACTAAACCAATGGATCTAGCTTGCTGCTTTCAGCAACATCCTTCATTCTCCAGAGAGAAGGGGTAGGTGGAACTGAAAACGGGTAATAATGGGTTACAGTTACATATCAAAATCATCACAAGAACCGTGGTTTTGGAGAGCTTCTAGGCTGATAAACACATATGTATGTGAAGAGCATAGTATACCCCAAGTCCACGGGCACAGGGTTTCCCATGTTTGGAACCTTTGCACACTTTACGGAGCTTATCTCTTCCATCGGGTTGCTCGGGGGCCTATCTGCATCCTTTGTCACATTCTATATCAATAAGCTGACCAAAGGAGAGACATTTCCTTGAGTCCTGTGAGCTGCTTTAGGAAAGCAACCAAATCTAAAACGGGGCATAGAAGGAACACTTCATTCATAGATTGTCAATCAAAATTCCAGGAACTGACCTACTATGTGATTGGTGTCCACAGTGGGGGGCAGCACTGTGGTACTGAGACCTTAGTGAAGGGGATCTGTTACCCTCTTTTTTCAGGTAAATAATGTTAGAATAAAATTGAGTCCTAGGATTTCCACCAGTGCTGGGTAACTGTGTGAGATAATTCCTTATACCTGCCATCAGAGTGCTGTGTTGACTGGCCTGCAAGAATCGTCTCTGACTTCCAATGGAATGAATATGGAAATTCAGAATAACAATAGTTCAGTACTGACATGGCTTGAAAGTTAAAAGCAAAATACATTGGTGGGTATGGACTCAGGGAGTCAGCTACATGGCCTGGAAAAGTATAGCCATGCTACAGAGACCAGAGAGCCTGAATTCAGTGAGCATATGGAGGGAACACAAAGTGTTCATACATGTGTGTGCAACCCCTACACCCCCACACTCACACCTACCCCTAAATAGCATCACAGCTAAGGACAAACATGTATTCCTCTATCATTTTGATTCTGTCATTTTTCCCCCGTAGAACAAAACAAAGAAAAACACTTGATTGGCAGAAAGTGCACTGAGGGTTTTATTGTTTTTGTTTGAAGTCATTCATGCTGAAGTTGATTTTAATTTAAATGTGGAGTTGGTTGACTTTGAGGGTCACAGCACACAAGCAAACAAGGATAGTTGGCAATTACCTTTCACCATGTAAAGATCTAGAGGCCTGTACACTCAGTGAAAGGTTATTGGCTAGTTTTTCACCCGGAAGAAATTGGCCAACCACCTCCAGGAGGCACAGACATAATGACAGGGCAGAAATGGTTGGTATTTCTCTGCTTACTTTTGAAACTCATGAAATGGAGAATTAACTTTCCTGGGCTGCCATCTAGAAAGGGAAACCTAAAGAATTCTTTTCTGGTAGCCTTTCACATTTAAATAGAATTACCAACATAACGATTTTAAGGAAAATGGAACTGACATTCTCATGATCCCCCCATGATGTGAGTTTCTGTCCCCACAAAATTCATGTGTCCACAGGATACTAAGGCAGCATATTACAGAGGTCCCTTCACACCTCTGTTCATGGCAACTCAATTCACAATAGTCAGGTTACAAAATCAGCCTGAGTGCCCATCAGCAGACATAGGAAGAAAGGAAATGTGGCATGTATACATAAGGGACTTTTCCTCATCTACAAAGAAGAGTAACATTGTGAAACTTTCAGGGAAATGGATGGAACTAGTGATTATCACATTAAGTAGGAAAAGCCAGACTCAGAAAGATAAGCATCATGTTTCTTTTAAAAAGCAGGGGGCATTAGGGAGCAGGGGGTTGAGAGGATAACTGAGGCAGAATATGACATCCAAGGATGGAAATGTCACAAAATTCCTCACTTTCTACAATGAATATACACTAATATAGAATTAGAAGAAAAGCCTAATTTCAAGGGTGACTGTATTAGGAGGTAGAACTGATCAGGGGTGATTACATAATTAATGGTGAGCCCTCATAAATGATGTTGGTTTTATAAAAGGGAAACCAGAGCTCTTACCAGCCTCTTTCATCACAGCACACAATAGGGAGAAGTCAGCAGCTCAACCCAGATGAAGGCCCTTAGTAGATACTGACTCTGTGATTTCTGATTTTCTACTCTATTGAACAACCAGAAGTAAATTCCTTTGTTTGTAAGGCACTGTGCCATAGAACCCCAAATGGACAAAGATAGGACCTTCACCCAAGACTTATGGAATTCCATCAATGTATCAACTGTATGTTAATATATCCTTGTTTTGGAAAAGCCTCTTACATAGAGACCTTGATGTAGAAAGTTGGAAAGTTACAAACTTAAAATATAAATATGTTGACTCTCTTACATCTCTTCTGAACATACTGAGTCATTCACTACAATGGAGTCCTCACTGTTACAAAAGGTACACCCCGAGAGTGGAGGCCATGGAAGACCTTACAGATGAATAGGGCTGAACTAGCCAGCTCTCTCCTCAGTGGGGCTTTCTCCTCAGTGGGTGGCAGCCCACTCCGAGGTCCCCAGAAAATCCCAGAGATGCTTTGGTTTTATGTTTACTTCTTTGCTCATCAAAACTGGAGGCTAAATGTGTCCTCATGGTGTTGAGGATGAAATTGCTCTTTATGTTAACTGTGTGCCACAAAACAAGTCTAAGATAGGTTCTTTCCTCTGTTTTGAGCAATCTACCTTTACTTATCCTCTTCATAGCTCAGAAGATTTGAACAACAACAACATGACCAGCTATCTGCCTTGGATCATACACAGATAGCTATGCTTGTGGGAAGTCAGTAACAAACCATGGATTTTTAGTTTTTAAGGAATCTGTGGTCATAACATTTATTATCTAGGACCATCCAATTAGACTCTCAAAGTTGGGATATACATTTGTAGATTTCAGAGTTATTCTAATCATCAAAGAAGTCTACACATGACCAAAGATTCACTACAGGTTTTTAATAGTGACATTCCCAAATATCATATGTCTCTCTAGATGGTCTCTGTAGAATCCCACCGTTGTTGATTCTTACCCCAGTTCTGCTGAGGGCTGTGTGACTGACTTCACAGTGAAGCAGTTCTGTAAGCTGGGAATTAATGCCCTCATAGCTGATCAACAGTTGAAGACAACTGTCTCCAGCCAAGCTCTCATGAGAATCTAGTGTAGTTTGCAATGAGAGATAAAACGGTAAAGTCAAAAATCAAGGTTTATTTTCCCCAGGCTAGGGAGATAGCTCAGTGGGTAAGAGCACCTGCTTTGAAAGTATTAGGACCTTAGTGCAAATCCCAAGCACCCCCACAAAAATTCAAGTGTGGCTGTGCACATAATCCCAACTCAGATTCTAGCGGGGAAGAGGGGAGCAGGGACAGGAGGATTTCTGGGGCTTGGTGATCACCAGCACAGCCAGGACCAGGACCAGGACCAGGACCAGGACCAGGACCAAATAAACAAACACTCCAGCAACCAGCAACCTCCAGGTTCAGTGAGAGATTTCTTGCAAGGCACTAAGGTAGACCAGTAAGAGAAGATGTCTGCCATTTTCTTCTGGCCTCTGCATGCCGCTATGTACATCTGTGCACATATGTGTGCTTACATGCCTACTCCACATGCAGATTTATTTTCTCAGCCAAAGCATCTCTGGTAGTTTCAGAGACTTCTGACTCATATGTTCCATGCAAAGTTTCAGAGAATTCCACATGTAGTAACAGACTATTTCAAAAAGTCACAAATTCTATACTTAGATGTATCAAGGCTAAAACAAAGTAATGAATAGCCATGTGGATGGTGAATCGAGGAATCACTAGTGTATGTAACCCAAAGTATTTCAGTGCAATGCAACACCTTCTATTGCCTTTCGATGATGATGATGATGATGATGATGATGATGATGATGTGTGTGTGTGTGTGTGTGTGTGTGTGTGTGTTCCTGTGAGTGGAGGACCTTGAAGGTCATCCTCAGGAATGGTATCCATTTCCTTTGAGACAGCTTCTTTTATTGGCCTAAAGATCACACATTAGGCGAGACTGGCTGGCCAGCTTCTGCCTCCCCTGCACTTGGATTATAGACTCATGCTACCAAGCTTGGCTTTGCATGCTGGTTTGGGGATTCAAACTCAGGTCTTTGTGCCTTCAAAGCACAGAGCCTTCTCCCCAGACCCCTGCCTGTTAGTTTTGACAGTGCCTGTGCAGACTTCTTAGGTTCTCTGGTATCACGTAGATTTAGCTTTAGAAGGATGGAGATTGGTCCACTTGCACATCTCCTTTTGTCTCAGATACGCCATTCATTTTGAGATAAATGCCCTCTGGCATTTGTGAAAATGTGGTCTTTCAAGTGGCTCATAGAATACTAAGGGGAAAAAATAGTTTAGAACTCTGCCAAACACTGGGCTCAGTCAGCCTTACACTGTTCAATCCAAGACGACTTGACAAGCTGCTGTACAGAGAAGCAGTCCTTGGGAGGCAATCCTGCTTGCCAGCCTGCACATCAGCTCCCAGAGTCTAAAACTTCAGCAGCCTGAAGACTCTCCCAGGCTGCATATCCAAGAGCAAAAAGGATGCTTTAGTTTCAGCAAAAAGAACGCCCCTTCAATCGTCAAAATGCCCCTTGGTTGGGTGATCGAAATATCCTGAAACACAGGAAGCTTGCAAAATCTTTCCCAGCTAACCTGCGCCCACTGAGAAGTCAATAAAGAAACAAGACGCAAATAAATTAGCATTCATCACTGCCGATCAAGTATAAATATTTATAAGGGAAAGATGCAGCCATTTTGAGTGACAGCGTGACCGGGACCCCACATAAACAGTTAAAAAAAAAAAAGTCAGACTTGAGACATTGCACTTTGCTTTTTTTTTTTTTTTCCATTTCACATCACCATAATCACCTAATAACTATTTAAATGGACCCATTTGCTGTAACTATAAAAGAACCGTGTAAACTTGTTGTCATCTAGACACATTAGCCGTGGTGGAGTCAATGAATTTCAACAGTTACTTAATATCGCAGCCACTAGCTACCTTAAAACTGCCAGCGACAGGCTGCCAGGAAGCTACCGTAACAGGCCTGCTCACTGCCTCCCGGAGCAAGACGCGAGCTTCGTTATGAATGCGAGCATTGCTGCTCTAATTAGGCCTGGGAGAAGTTTAACAACCATCCTACAGTATTGCTGCTGACAAATACAAAAAATAAAGCCTTGTTCGAATTAGCAATGTGAAGTGAGAAGGGCTAGAAGCATCGACTGTCTGAGAGGCCCTGAAACAGCTCTAATCTATAGCGAGGTTATTTTGGTTCATAAACTGTTAGTATGTTACCTGCAGGAGGTCTCCCCTGTAAAATGAATTATAGTAAGCTATATGTGATAATTAACCATGCATTAGCAAATATCTTGAAACAGGGAGGCTCTGTTTTCTCTGTATTTTGACTAATAAAAGCATGAATTTGTTCAACAAATGATCATTTAGGTTGTAGAATTCTAGCCATATTGGAAGGACACACTGAGCAATGCAACTTTGTACTGGCCTAAGGGTTTCCTTACCCAAACAGGCTGCTTAATAGGCTGTCTACATACTATGATGCCATTCACAGGCCTAAAAACCACAGCGTTGAGAAGACAAATACAATATACATTTAAAATAATATGGACCTTGTGCTCTTATTTACTTAAAAATCACCCTAGATGTGACAATTTAAAAAAAAAAAGCCACAGATAAAGTTCGAGTTCAGAAAATAATCTTGCTTTTAATTTAAATAATGTCAAAACAGCTCCCACAATTTTCTATAATTAAAAATGCATACAATTGTAGCTTTAAAAAAAATAGTGCCTTTAGAAAGTTTCAAACAAAGTTCTGGGAATGAAAAACTAAATGATAACATTGAAAAGACAATGCTATTTTCTGAATTATTTAGTTCATTGTTATAAGGTTATAAAGGTTATAAATGAACACAGCATGTGGGTATCAATGGCTTTGACTGAAGCATTTTGGATGCTGAAGCAGGGCTAGAAGAGGGATCGGACTGAGGGGACCTAATCCCAGGAAGTGGGTGCTGGGGCGACGTCTCCAACAGCCGGGGCATCATAGAGAACAGGAGTCCTGACATTCCCATCAGTATCAAGTGGCCACATGATGCTTGCTTCGTGGCTAGTCTTTCAGCAGCAGAAGGTAGCAATCATTCCCTAAACTCACAGACCTTGTCCCACAGGATACTGATTGCTTCTGTCCAGAAAGGAATACCCCTTCTTTTTCCTCACCCCACCCACCCACCATCTAACCTCATAGCTAAACTATATATTTATAAGTAGTATATACAAACACATGCATACATACACAGCGCTAAAAATAGCTGCAACAGACCGCTAAGGCACCTTCAGTTTTTATCCCATACATGTCACCGATAGCTGGTCCTTAAATAGTTCATCCCATTCCATCAGTCCTTTGTGGTTATCCCTTCTCAGTAGCTTCAAGACTTGCTATGTTTTCACCTAGACAGCTTCCAAGGGACATTCATAGATGCTAACTAATAAGGTTTTGTGGTTATATATATATATATATATATATATATATATATATATATATCCCTGGATTAAATAAAGTGACATAAGTTCTTTACTACAAGACTTCTTAGAACCTTTACTACCAATTTGGGACACATAGCCCCAGTGTAAATATTAGGTATGCCTAGCCAGCTCTCATTGGAATGAGTATCTAGTGTTACATAAAGTTAGGCCAGTGATATAAAAATGGACTAAAGATGTTGAGTCTGAAGAGCTTCTTGAAGGACTACAGGACACAAGAACCAATAAAGCATGACAGAGTAGAGCTCCCTGTCAGGACGCCTGTTCTGAAGCAAGGGTGATCACTTTCTTAGTTTGGATGAAGTGTGATCCTCTTGATAAGGAAAACATCCTTTGCTTGCAAACAGCCTACCCGCCCCAGTAGCTCATGGAAGATCCTGAGGCCAAAATATGGTCTGTGATTTCAGTGAAGGATGTCTTCTTTCTGTTGCATGCCATGCCAAAGCATTTCTACCTTTAATGTCTGAGAACCTCCTGGGAAGGAGCAGGTGGCTGCTAGTCCCTGACAGAGAGATGAAAATGTACTCAAACTCTATAATGTCCTCCCAGCTCTTCTTGAACAAATACTCTCTTTGCTTCCTGATATATTGGTTAGAAAGCCAACTCTAAACTCCTATGGAAGCAGAAATCTTCAAGTTGAGAGAAAATCCTGGAGCTGAATCAAAATGCAGTCTTTATTCTGTGCCAGTGAGGATTTAGTTGAGAAGCATTTCATAGTAAAAACCATAAGAGATTCGCAGAAAAGAGCATGCATAAGAGACAGACAGACAGACACACACACACACACACTTTTAGGAGGCAGGTGGCACAGGGGCCACCTCCACAATCTAGTCTCTCCCCTCCTTCCATCTCACCACATGCACAGTGGCTGAATAAAACCAAAAATTTTAGTTTAGACAGTTGAGGAAGATTGGAATTGTATCTGGAAGTTGCCTGGGAATATAGTGTTTACTTCAAGCCTTGATAAGAAGTCTCTCTCTCTCTCTCTCTCTCTCTCTCTCTCTCTCTCTCTCTCTCTCTCTCTCTCTCTCTCTCTCTCTCTCTGTGTGTGTGTGTGTGTGTGTGTAGGGGGGTGTCTGAAACTAAGAGAAAACCATCACTTATTGTGAGAACTAGGTCCTTAATTGTATTCTCTCTTTTGATGGGAAAGCTACATGGCTGTAGGTTCAAATCCTGCCCCTGATGTGTACTAAGCTTCTATAATTTACTATCCTGCCCCTCTTCTCACTTCCACATCAAGAAAATAACTTATGTGAAGTACATAGAGAACAGGAATGGTTGAAAATTACCAGTTATCTCCCATCCCAAGAAATGCCATCCACTGTAAAGATATTCCATACCGACTGTAAGTTAGCCTAAACCTAGCTTCAGTGCCTGTTTAAGAAGCAGAAAAAAGTTAGGGTAGATGCTCAAATAATAGCTCTCTTTGGGACATTTATGATAAATGAGTAAAGACATCGTACAAAGCACTTATTTGTGCATTTATCCTTCTAATTTCAAGACTCCATTTCTAGTCAATGAAAGTTAAAAAAAAAAAAAACAACACAAGTCCTTCATAAGAAGAGTTGATTCTTTTATTCACCTAGCTTCCATCAGGACTGGTCTTAAAGCCCAGTGCTGTTTCTGCTGTATATACTCTTCAAAATGGTACTGTTAATTGGTTTTAGGAGCGAGTGCTAAGAGTGCCCCCTTTTGGTCATTGGAAGCCTTGCAGTTCATCTGGGAGAAGGAGGTGGGAAGCCTCCCTAAGGCTCTTTGTGAGCAAATTCAGGCTTATTTGTGTCTCCTACTGTTGTGTCCCCTGGTCGGTCTGTATGTGGCTTTTACATTCCTTAATAAAGTAATAGACATGAAAGAATTCTGTGGCTGATGCCAGCGGCCACAGAGAACACCAAGTCTAAACTCAGCTGAAGGTAAACATACGGGGCCATCCAAGGAATGTAGCAATAAAAACTGGAACCTGTGACGGATCCTCCCCTCCCCCTCTATTTTTCTGGGATAGTTGTGTCAGGGTGGGGGTGGGTCTCGTCAAAGATTGCATGCCTTCATTGTGACCGGCTGTCATCTGTCAGAGGGAGCCCGTCAAAAGAATCCTTCAAGAAATATCCTTGCTCCCTACTCTGAGAATCCGACTCCCCAAAATCTCTCAAATCAAATCCAAAGACAATTATTTTTTTCCAGACTTAATTTAATAGCAAAAACACCCCTGGAGGACTGAATGTGGTATTTGACTTTTATTTGGGCCACTCTGGGCATCACCAGCAGCTTTATTCTCCAAAGTGTGACTTTGCAGTGAGCAGAGCTGTCCAGGGGCACTGGCTAACATCCTCATTCCCTATGCAAGAGCAGCCCCAGGGCCAGGCCAGAGACAGCACATAAATAATGCTTCTCAGTGCAAATTTGACTCGGTATTTCTTCTCTGTGGCTCGTACTCTTCATTCTTGTGAAGGGAAAACATGACCCTAGTCTGTCCCCAGACCACCTTCCCAGCCTTGTCTGACATTACCACAGCCCCATCTTGAGCTGCCTGTGCCCTGGTCCCTTATGTGCCTGAGGCAATGTTTTGGGACATGTCTGCTCAGCTCCAGTCTCTACTTCTATCTGTAGCACGGACCCTAAGCATGTATAGCATAGATTCAAAGCACCATCTCATTATTGACAGGCAAATGTTATGGCTTCTGTGTGCCTTCATGTGTGAACCTTTGTCAAGTTGAGACTATTATGGGGTCAACTTACTTTTATCAGGCTTCCTTAAGAGGAAATAAGCACATGGATTAGGTGGTGTTGGGCACATGGGAAATACCTAGGTAACTTTAAATTGCCACTGTAACTTACTGCTTCCATGAGACTTCCAGAGTCTCCTCTTGTCTCCTCAGTCCCCTTGTTACTCCATTGTTCATCTACCTCTTTGCTCTCTGCCCTGTCTGACTGGAAATAATTCCAGTCTATTGGCAGCTGGTAGCTCTTTATCCGGTAGAGCATGTTGCTGGAGATACACCGATGGGCCATGTACAGGAGCTCTCTCTGTGTAGTCAGAGACACAGAGAAAGTCATGAGACTAAGCCTCATGGCACTGGATGGTCAGAATTAAACACCATGAGACATACACAGACAATGTGTCATGGGGGGGGGGTCTCAATGTGAAGTGATCCCCCAAGGCTATATGGAAAACATGGTGGCTGCAATGGGTCCTTCAAGCTTTAAGGATTTAAAGACCTGGAAGAGGGTGAGTGTAGATGGCAAAATAGAGAAGTGAGGCCACCTGACAAGTGACTGCTCATTTGCCTTTGTCGTCCTAAGTAGGCTCCAGGAAGAAACATTCACCTTGCTATTTATTAGGCACATGATGAGGTCTTACTGAGGCCAGGAGAAGTGAACAGTAGGAGGTAAAGGCTGAGACAACTGAGAAGAAGTTTAGCCCTTGGTCTGGTAAGGATTAACCATTTAGTAGTAAGTAGGGGTTGAATGCTAGTGCATTCCAGGCGGTATTTTAATCCATTGGTTCAATCAAAGGGGAAAATTGAGTTCATATTCTTTTGCCTGAGAGATATTCCAGAAAAAACACTTTTTTTTTTTGTCTGAGACTCTAGAACAGCAGCGAGTTGGCTCAGCCCTGGGTCAGGAGATATATGGGATCTTAGACAAAAGAGTTAGAATGAATTTGAACCCAGACTCCAATCCCAGCAAGCCCAGATCCAAGAGAGCTAGGTAGACAGCAGACTGAGTAAATAGATCATTGGGCTTCTACTGTGTCTAGTGCCAGGAGTGACTTCTGGAAAATCCTACATTGAGTCTCATGGGAAATGCAGCTTGAATGTGCACATTGCTACCGAGGCAGGCAATGGAGGTAGCTAACATTCACAGGTATCAGATCTAGATTGAACGTGTTGACTCCCAGACCAAGAAAGTCACATTGAACACACATAACCTATCCAATGTGGTAACTCATACAATCTACATAAACATCAAAAGAGATAATTATGAAATGTTTCCAGACTATGATGTGGTTCACAGACCAACAGCATACCTTGGAACATATTAAAAAGGTGGAGGCTCGGTCCGCACCCCAGATAGACTGAATGAGGATCAGGGTATTTACTCGACACCTTATTCTATATACATTAGAGTTTGCTAAACACAGGGCTAGAGCAATATAAGTGCACCTGCAGTTGTTTACATTGATTACCCTTGGCCTATTGATCAGTAGGTATGACTAATTGTTAGCCCAGACTCAGAAGAGGTGAATGTAGGGTTTCCTATTGGTTCAAAGGCTGCGTGGAACTCATTCTGCCAGAAATGCCTCCCATAAGTCCTTTGGATTTGCGCCATTTGCAAAGTGTTCTATACACACCAACATAGCAATGTTCACACACTCATTCACACATAACACACACTGGACTGTCACAAAAAGCCAGACTTGAATTTGTTAATGGATGGAGCAGCACACTATCCCTTTATACACAATTCCTCTTAACTCCCCAACCCAGTCCTTCAATTTCCAACCTACTGATTTCACACTTTTAAACTCACTTTCTATTCAATATATTGGTAGCTATTAAATGTGGTTGTCTCTATGCTCACTGGAGAGAGGTCCACATTCTCTGCTAGGCTGAAAATCCTCTGTGCTTTTGGGAAGTCTGGGAGAGGCCACAGAAAACCTCGAGTATCTTTTGGCTCTTGTCTACCACGTGGTTATGGCACAACACCGCATCTGACCTGCCCGCCATCTTTAAGTTGATCCGTCAGAATCTAATTTTGTATTGCAGCAAGCCTAATCCCTTTAATGTGCTCAGAGCAGGGGCTGTGCCACAGCCCCAGAGTTTGAGGATGGAAGAGATGGCCTCTCTGGCCTACCCAACACAAAAGCAGAGAGCTAAGAGTGAGCACTACAGAACACAGCTTTTGGATTTGCTGCCAGCTAAAATGCCCTGGACCCCATATTTTTAGCCACTTATCATATCATCTTGAACATGCTAACTATTCCACCCAAGCCTCAGTTTCCCAAACATGAAGTAGGAAAAAAATAATGGTGCAGAATTTAATGATCTCTCCCAAATAAAATGCTTAGTATGGTTCCTGGCACATAGTAAGTATTCAATAAATGTTTGCTATTAATATTAAGCTCACCGTATACAAAGAGGTTACTCTCTGCCCTTCTTTTCCCATTTCATAAGCAAACAGACAGCTCAGACTTGGAATGGAGCTCCGGTGAGCTCCACCCTAATGGAAGCCAAGCGGGGCCTCATAATCACTGAAAAAACAGCAGGTACCTTCCAAACCACACACCCGGAGGAGCCAAACCTGATGCTGTAGTGCCCGTTAGGTCCTGTCTGGCTTTCTATAGGAAACACAACCACGTTTTCTTCAGGGACTATAACTCGTGGATTAATTAGACTGTTTGATTCTTGTTCTTTCTGCTCTCATTAGCACCTCCATCAGCATTTGGACAGGGAAGGGAGCAGTAGTGATCAATTCCAACCATCTAAATCAGATCAATTGCATCTAAATCAGAGAGAAGAGTAGGAGACGACTTCAGTCCCCACTCCCCCGCCATCCTTTAGGATCCTGAACTTAAATTTTAAAAATACATATTTATTTCTATTTTGAGTCTATGAGTGCTTTTCTGCATGCATGCGTGTGTGTACAGCACGTGTGCAGTATGCTCTCAGGCCAGAAGAGGGAGTTTGAAGCCCTGGTACTGAAGCTTCACACAGTTGCGGGCCACCATGTGGGTGCTGAGAACCAAACTCCAGTCCTCTGAAAGAACAGCCAGCCCTCTTAACTGCGGAGGCATCTCTCCAGCCCCTGGGATCCTGAATACCAAATGTAGACAAGGCTGAGCAGGGTCCATCCGTTCACAGTCATGTGTTTACAAAAATAGCGTTGTTTGCAGCACATGCTTCTGGTCATTACGGGAAGCGGAAGAGCAAATGACACATAGGTGCATCCATGCCACGCACAGGAAACCTAGTTCACAGTATGCAAACAAAACCGGTGAACATCAAGCAGATCAGCGGGGGAGGGAGATGGCTCAGCTGCTGAAATACTCCAGGTGTATAAGACCGAAGCCCTGAGTTCGAGTCTCAGAGCCTACATAAAAGAGCAGGGAGTGAGAGCATGGTGGCACATCCTTATAATCCTAGTGACAGGGGTGGGGACAGGAGGGTCCCTGGGGCTCACTGGATAGCTCCTCTAGGGACTTAGAAAGCTCCATGTAAAAGCAAGATTATCCCCCCCACACTCCAATCTCAAAAAAAAAAAAAAAAAAAAAACAGGCAAAGACTGATGAAGAGAGCTGAGTTTGAGCTTCGGTCTCCTCATGTGCACATGCATGTACATTTGCTTAGGCATACATGAACGCTTACGTTCACACTGCACACATAGATACACATATACAAAGCAGAATTATGTCTCCTCCATGGCCTTTGGTTTCTTCATCTATGAAGTTATATCAGACTTAGTGAAGTTACAGACTTTTAAGTCCAAAGGAACCACATGTCAGCACTATTTTCTATCTTCAGTGGTTCAAACTTGGATTGCGATTATATTTCATTAGAAATTGATTTCTCCATAATTCTGCTAGGCTGGTATTATTTTTGAAAGTTGTCCAGTTCTCAGAGAGCCAGTTCGGCCAACTTTTATGGTAGATTCCTTCTGTGCCAATTTTTAGAAAAAAAAAAAAAAAAAAAGCCCAAACTGTTCAACGTCCATGCCTGCTCTTCAACTAGTGGATACCAGCTGGTCTGGGTCAACCATTAAAGTACTTTTGTAGCAGCATTAGACAACCACTGCAGAACTCATCTCTTCTAGACTCTCTACTCCTGCCCCGCTATCCCAGGACCTTCCCAGGGATCCTGGATGATCTGCTCATGACCCAGAAGAGTGCAGAAGCCCTCTAGGGCCCTGCACAGTCCCATCACCAATATTCTTCTGGGATACCCTCTCTCAGTGCTGTGCTCGTTGCTAATGCATTCTCAAATAACTACCATAAATAGTCCCTTTAGTCCCCAGGCCGGGTGAACCAAACTTTAGCATCTTCCTATAAACATTCTTTAAAGTATTCCTAAAAGCATTGTTTGCCAACCTCAAAAATTCCCATTGTCCAATCTCTGTAGACCGTCTCTGACTCTGGTGCCCTCTCTCCTGGCGTTCTCCCTTTGAATGTGTTCTACTTGGTACGCCCCTCCTGGTGGAATCTGAATGACATACAATACAGTGAAAGTCCCCTTACAAGGAATACTTGAGCAACACAGCCAAAGAGGATGCCATTCATTTGGATAATGCCATCTTTAAGAGGCTTCTCCGGTATAAGATTCTAATAAAGGAGAGAGTGGCAAACACAAGGTGTTACCTGACTCGTGTCTTTGAGTGATTAATGACTGAGAGCTCCCCACTCTTGAGAGAGGAGATCGTTACTAGATCAGGGGCTGATTATTTGAAGGTTGTTCAGCTGTAGAGGGTTTTGAAGCAGGTGATTATAGGCGGTGAAACTAGGAGAGGAAGAAAGAGGATATGGCCAGTTTTCCTGTGTCCCAAGCAAACACACAGAGGCTTATATTAATTACAAACTGTTTGGCCTGACAGCTATTGGAGTAATCTCTGTAATTTGCCATTTACCTATGGTCTGGACATTTCTGGACATTTAGTATGTGTTTCTTGTTGGATGTTGTTCTTGTTGGTTGTAGTTTCATTTTTGTTTATGTTATCCCCTTTATTTCTCCTGGACAATACTTGATAATAGTTCTTATTATATATAGTTTGTATTTGGTTTAAAACCTTCTTATTTAGAAAAAAGGGAAGTTTAGCAGTATTTGCTCCAGCCACAACCTTGGTCTATAGAGCTCAAAAGGGGTAGTGCTTCTTGCCTTTGCACATGACCTCTTACAAGGGAAGGGAGAGGGGTCACATCCTTTTTCTTAGCATGATCAGATACCTGACAGAACAGAGACCTACTTCAGCTGTTTACTTGGTTTTGTATTTGTGAGTTTATTTCCCCAATTTATATCTTAATAAATCTCAGTTACACATTAAATAGACTCACATGGATTGATCATGACAGGAGGAAGCAGGAGCAGCTTCAGGGTAACTTTAGGGGAGAAGGAACAGGTAGAACACACTGAGATGACCTTTTCTTAAAGAAAGCACAGGAAGAGGACAATGTGGCCTAGGAAGGTTGCAGGGCATCTAGATGTTAATTGTTTGGGTAATGGTGAATTGGATTTTTTTTTAGCTGGGCACTGAAAAGATCAAAGGGAGGTTCTGAGAAGATCAGCCCTAAAATTCCCTGAGAGCACATAGAAGGGCTGTGATCCAGCTTAAAGGTCTGGGGACTGAAAAGGAAATGGGTAAACAGTTCAATAATGGTGACTACGTAGATGGCGACAGAGTGAGTAGAACTGGACAGGAGTTTTGGAAATCAGGATGGAGGAAAAAACTTGAACACAGAGGCCTGGAAACAAAGAGCCCATGGTCAGAGAAAACACATTTGCAAAAGGAAGCTCTTAACCTCTACTTAATGTCCTGAATCTGAGGCTATCATTTGAAGGACCAGAAGACCACAAAAGACGTGTACTGAGCAGTGTGTTCTAGAAAGTTCTCATCCAGGGTAAATTACTCATTGCATTAGCTGACTGATTTTTTTTCTCCTTTCTTGTTTGTATTCTGGTTCCAGTCTTGTGGCAATGAGCCCAAAGTCACCAGGTGATAGGATGTCCTGAGGCCTTAAGTGTTGAGTTTATGTGAGAAAGATATATTCCAAGGATACTGAAGATCATCAGAATCATTCTTAAAGAAATCAAGGTCAAGATCAGAAGAGAATGGCAAAGGGGTCCCATCAGAGGCAGAAAAGAGCGAAATGTAGAGTACATCAACTCTGACAGAGTCAGCCCAATGCTGAGGATGAGCAGATGGGAAGGAACTCTCTTTATAGAATGATAATGATGATTGCAATTAGCAGGTGATTAAAGATATAGTAGAGTTATGTGACAGACATGATGGACTTGTGTTGAAGGAACAAGAACCATGCTGGTGATGGAAGAAAAGCATGCCCTGAGAATTAAGCTCTGGAACAGGAAGCCCACATAGCTGTACAAAGCTTAGTGGATACAGCAGCTCTGTCAGCAGTGAGAACATGAGAAAGGAGGGGGTGACTAACACAAATTGTTCATCTGATCAGGTGCAATTATGCCTGCTGCCTTGTCTGCAGAGCTGCCTGTATGGCAAGTGAGATGAGACTAACTTCCCATAGGCCATTTCTCAGTGATGTGATAATCCTGAAAGACAAGAGAAGGGAGCCAAAGTTTAAAGTAGCTTGATAATGTGACCTATGTGTGACAGATACAGGGAATACTTTTCACTAGTCCATGTTGAATGCAACACCCAACATTTGCTTAATCTATACACAGAGTGCAGGCAAAAACCTTGAGTTATGATTGACTGTTGGGTATGCCCTTCCTCCTGTACGTCACTGAAGTCAGACCACTGCATACAAATGTGTGCTGACTGCTTTTACTGTGCTGAACTGTGCTAATTACTGTGCAGTTCTAGACTCTTCTACCAATCTTTCTAAAACAACAGATACGCCCTTTCTGACTCCATTCCATGCTTGACCATTGGTCTGGGTACTCTCCTGGAGACTACCACACAGGTGTCTAGAAGGCCACCAGTAACCGCCAAGCCCCTTGGTCCAAAGCTCCTTCACCCTCCTTGACCTCTGCTGACAGTTCTCTTCCATGGAGTGTGCTTTTCTTTTGGCTTCAGGAATGTTCTGAGCTTTTGGCTTCCCTCTTACTTGGCTATTTCCTTACTGTTCTTCCTACTTTATCTTGCCTACAAGTTCTTTGGAGGAGGCTAGGCTTAAAGTCTAGAGGGTCATCTCGCACGTCTTCTTAAACTTCTCCCTTTGGCAACTATATCCAGTATTTAGGCTATCCACATGGCGCCAAAATATATGCACTGAATAAGATCTCTACTCCAGTCTCCAGATCCAGATGTTTAGCTGTTATTACAAATCCCAGGTGAGTAGCAGAGCGACATAAACAAAACTGAAATCATCTCATGCCCACTCTCCCCACCTCACCAGACCACCATGTTCCTTATCTCATGGGATCGTACAACCTTTGTCCAGTGGGCTAATCATGTCATCTTTTTGCTTACATTACCATATGGAGTTAACCAATACAGAATCTCAATTTAATTTCCTAAGTGTCTTCCTATTCAAAAAATAGTAGGTTCATTGAGAACAGGGGGCAAAGCTCTAACTCATAGCAGAAAAGTCTTTATATAAAATCACATGGTGTACGAGGCAGAGAGCAAATGGGCAGCAGGCATTTGTGAACTAAACTGAGGAATACATGATGTAATCTATGTTTCACCCCCCAGGCATGTTTCTCCACCCAAAGCTACTATTATTTCTCAGATGGGCTGTCTATTTCAGAAGGTTGGGGGAGGGGATTAAACTTACGTGAACATATTTAAGACACTCAAATGATGCCTAGAACATTGTAAGTTCTCAAAAATGGTGGTAATTGTTGTCATTAACTCGTGGCAAAATTAAGTACACCATCATGAATTTTAAGACATAATTGCATCCATTTTTTTCTTGCATTGTTGGGCATTGATACATGCTGGACACACTGTCTACAACAGAGATACATGCCTGGCCCAACATCTATTTAATTTTGTGACAGGGATATTTTCATTCAAATCAGACATTATACAAAATAGTCAAAGACTATAAACATATGTAGGATAGCTGAAATTCATCTGCAATATTGGTGTGAATATAAAGTAACATGGCTGTTTTTGAAAGATATATGAAATAGAGTTCCAAACAATCCAGCAATTCATCTCCTACCTATATATCCAGGAGAAATGAAATCGATTAGCTTCAAAAACGTGTACATCAGCCCTTATTGGAGGAATGTGCCTAGTGGTCAAAAAATACATCCTGGGTTGGAGTCTGTTGCTTAGGTAGCTGTGCTGTCTTAGGCAAGGTCACTTCTCTCTAGGTCTTGATTCCTTAGTAACACAATGAAACTTTTGTAATCAATTTCTGCTCTGGCATTCTCATAGCTTATAACTGGGAAATAGTTAATTTTCTCTCTTCCCATGTGTCTATCCGTACTACTAAATACCAGTGCACAGAGATTCTGTCTCTCCCTGTGGCTGCGGGACCATCTCTTTGACTTATGTAGTCATGGTAACAGTAACTGTTGCCACTATTCCCATTCTGTCTAATGTCTGTAGCCCCCCCAGAGACACGATGCCAGACAATAGACATTTCATTACAATAGTTCCACAAGGAAGGCCACATAAGACTTCCTACTTCATGTGTGAGAATGTTGAGGCACACAGAGGCTGCACAACTTACACATGGCCCCACAGTCCAAGTCTGCACACATAATCAAAGCCTGTACAGCCCAGCTCCATGGGCTGCTTTTTTATATAAAATGTGACATGGTAAGCAGGACCCTTTCCATCTTGCCATCTTTTAAATATTTGACAGTATCCATGGCTGAATCAAAAATACAACTTAGTTCAGTTAATTCTTTGGAGAAAGCAACGTAGAATTCCCACTATACAAACAAAGCTATTGAGATGCACAAAGGCTATTTGACTTTGCCATGGTTCCTAAGGAAATAATATATATATAGAAATATTATAGAAACACACACATATATCTATGTATGTTTATGTATCTTATACAATAGGAAAAAGCAAAATAAACCATGGTAAGTATAGAATGAAATACTAAGTACTTCTGTAGTAATAGACATAGAAAAATCTTGAAGAGGTGTTATTGTGTGTATGTATGTGCACATGTGCACATGTTTCTGTGAGTATGCATCTCTGTGTGTGTGCTCTGCATGCAGAGGCCAGAGGTCGATATTGTTTCTCTACTTTGTTTTTGACATGGGGTCTTGTCACTAAAACTAGAACTCACCAACTGGCTAGACTGGCTGGCCAGAAAGCCCCGAGGTCATCCTGTCCCTGCCCACCTCATGTGCACTGAGATTATAGGTGCATACTACTATGTCCAGCTTTTTATGGGATTTATACTAAGGACTTCATGCTCTAGCAGCAAATATTTTCCCAACTGAGCTATCTCCCAGTCCCCCAGGACAGATTCTTAAGTAGAAAAAAATCTAGTTACAAGACAAAACATACACTGCAATTTTATTTACAGGTTGAAAACAATCCAATACCACTCTGTGCAATTATTTTACATCTAACTTATCTGTATTCCTGTGCATTCTGAGAAAAAACATTATCTGCAGGATATATACCAACTAATGGTTACTTCTGAAAAGGATTAGATTTGATTTGGGTATATGGGTTACATAGAGAATTTCAATTTCTATGCCTATTTGTTACACTTGGATATTTTATAGTCAAGTATTATTTTAGTAATTAACAAATAAAGATGAGAGAGAGAAAAAGAAAATACCAGAGGCTGGAGAGAATTGATTTTAGTGACAATCTGACTACATTGTCTCATGAATGAGTCAGAAGCAGTAAATCATATTAAAGGAGCAACCACAGCTAACTTTTGTCTCCTTCATCCTGGAGGAAGGCCATCTTTTAGTAAGCAATTCCCCCAGGAATGATCTTACAATGTGTTTTAACCAATGGACAGACTCTAGAATCATGCGATGCATAACTCTCCCTGTTTTTTTTTTAAAGAGTTCTTGTTTTAATAAAATATGCTAGCCTGCATTATAATAGTGGTTGCTTTAAACGTTGGATTAATTTATATGTCACCATAACTACTTTTTGTCAAGAAAACTTTACATGGATGGATTTGTTTCTTGAGGCAAAGATGATTTCATCTGGAGTTAGTGGCTTGAGAGTGTTCCCACACACTTAAGTAAAAATCCATAGCCCAGCCAGCATTCTCTCCACCCAGACCATGGGTTTCTCCCTCAAACTTAACACTTTCTTACTGGCCTCTAGGGGCCATGCTATCAGAGAAACCATCATTCCACCAATGGTTTCAAGTGCTCTTCTGATCTAATGGGATAAACTCAGTCAGGTCTGTGGCTAGCATCTTGTCATTTTTTTTCTGAAAGTATCAAAGGTACTTTATAATTATGTTAGCTAGTACCTAATAACTTCAAGAATCTATTATTGAATTTTTTTTTGTTTTGCTTTTGGCCAACATTATGCATTTTTATTTAAACTTATAAACAATAGATAAATAAACAAAAGCAAAGCCATGGAGCTATGGAAGGTGCCAGTTAAATCACAGCTGTAAAAGAAGTCCGTTAAACTGCCCACTGTTTTGTTTTGTTTTCTGTTTTGCTTTTACTCCAGTATACATTTGTAGCAGGGATTTCTTTTTCCCTTAGAAATCCAGCCCTGCCCCCCTGCCCCCCTTTTTTCCTTCGACAGATCTTTTTCTCCCTCTTTACGAATTTGTCTAGAGTATTTACTTTTAGGTATCTCAAGCGTGGACTCAGTGAAAAGCAATATGACCACACTGAAATGAGAGAAGGAGGCTGTGAGTAGCTACTGAGTGGCAGCTGAATGGATCTGATGCCTCTGCTCCTGGGAAACACACTGTGAGCAGCTAGCTACCTGGGTGTAGACTGGGTTCAGTTAACCAAGGAGAAATTGATTACTCCTCATTTGGAGGTAGAGACAAGAACATATGTGGTATTGGGCAACAAGCCAGGGGGCTAGAGCTTTGGATGCACTCCAGGAGAGGGGAAGGAAGAAAATGGGTTACCATTCAGATTGAAAGGCCAGCAGCATGGCTGCTAAGGAACAGGGTGAGTGGGTCAGATGAATGAGACCAGGAACTAAGCCTGAACCCTGAGGAAGAAGAGCAGACTTACCCCAGCAGCTCAGGATGACCAGTCAGTGCGCCCCAGGCCTCCAGTATATCCTCAGAGCTCCAGCCCGAGGCTGCTCAGTCAGTTCTGTTTAGAGTCTTCACCATGGTTCCCTAGCAGGAATTGGAGCTGAGTGCTTTCTCTGCAAACACTGCTGCCAGGGTGGCAGGCCAGGGCGAATCACTGGGTCCCTGTGTGTGCAGGTGGCATACCTTCTGCTAGGAGTGTCCTTAAAGGAGGTGAGGAGCCTGAGATTCTAGACTGGGAATTTCCACCCCTCTGCCTTTTGTTTCCTGGGAAATAGGATGGGGTCAATACCTTGTTGTATGTAGCATGGGAAAGATATTCAAAGCAGGTATCAGTGGTTTCAGAATTAGGATAGGCATTCATTTATCCTGTAATTTGTGTGTGTATGTGTGCCTGTTCATGTGTGTGTGTGTGTGTGTATGTGTGTGTGTGTGTATGTTCATATGTGTGTATGTGCATGTTCGTGTATGTGCATGTTCATGTGTGTGTGTGTGTGTGTGTGTATGTGTGTGTACATGTTTGTGTGTGTATATGGGTGTGTTGCATGTGAATGGAGGCCAGAGGACAACTGTGGTTGTCGTTCCTCAGGCGCTCTCAAGTTTTTCTAGATATTGTTTTTCATTGGCTTGGAATTTGCCAAATAGGCTAAGCTGGATGGCTAGCAATCCCCAGGGATCTGCCTATCTCTGTCTTCTGGTCCTTACCCCAGTGCTGGCATTACAAGTGTATGCCATGTGCTAGCTAGTTTTCCATCAGCTCGGCACAAAGCCAGAGTCACTTGGGAAGAGGGACTCTTGATTGAGAAAACACCTCCATAAGATTTGTCTGTAGGCAAGTCTATAATACATTTTCTTGATAATGATTGATGGGGTCAGAGGGTACAGCTCACTGGTGGCAGTGTCACCCTTGATCAGGTGGTCCTGAGTTCTATAAGAAAGCAAGCTGAGCAAGGCATGAGGTACAAACCTACCAACAGTGTTCCTCCATGGTCTCTGTTTCAGTTCCTGCCGCTAGGTTCCTTCCCTGCTTGAGTTCCTGCCCTAACTTCCCTCAGGATGGATTATTACCTGGTAGTGTAAGATAAAATATTCCCAAATTAAGTTTGGTCACAGTGTTTTATTACAGCCATAGAAACCCTAAAAGATGCTGTCACAGATGCTATTTAAAATGTAGGTTTTGGGGATTGAACGCTGGCCTTTATACTTGTAAGGCAAGCACTTTATTGACGGAGCTCCCTCTCCAGCCTAACTAGCATTCACTGAGTGTCAATTATATATCACGTATAACTCCCTTGGATTCTAAGGAGAGCAAAGGAAACTCATGACTGTATTCTCAATCCAGTAGAGAAGACAACCATCCATAAAAAATAATTCCCATGGCTCAATATGTATCACAAATTGTGATATATGACTTGGGACAAATCTCCACTTAGTCATGTAGGCACTAGGCAAAATGAAGGTAGAGAGAGAAGACGCAATCTGAGAAGTCAGAAATGCTTTCTGGAAACTGAATCAAATAGAAAAATGCACTTGAAAAATGAGGAAGAAACATTTCAGGAAGGAAGAATATGGCATATGCAAAGGTTTCTGGTCGAGGTACATATGGAATGTACAAAGATAAAGTCCCCACTGATCAGAACATGAGAGATAGAGGAAGACTCAAAGTGAGGATGGGAACACCAGCTACCAGGTGGGCTCTCTTTCGTGCATGTTAAATAACAGGAAACAAACTGGCCAAACAGTATTGTCATCATGTGACTTTTCCTGGGGAGAGATTTTGATTTCCCACAAATAGAGCACTGTCAGATTAAAGGAATGGATCTAAGTCTAGGTTGGCCAACCAATGAGTTGTGAATGCTGCTCACAGAATCCTGGACAAAGGGTTATGTACAGGAGCACTGGTGACACATAGGCACCTGTAGCCCCTGAACGTTCCACCCTGGCATGAGCAATGACTGAAGAGAGTTGAATCACTAGAGTCCTCACCCCAGTCACCATTCCACCTCCTCTATATTCTAGCACACCACTCCCACCAACTATGTGCAGTTAAGGCAGGATTGCCAGCAGCTAGGAGGGGGCAGAGAAAAGCTAGTGGTAGCTAGAATATAACTCTTTGCCTTTCTCATTCTACCAGGGAATTCTGATAGGACCTATCTTAGGAGGAATGTGTATTGTAATCACCAGGGCTACTCTGCTTTCAAGATAGCAATGGCCATACCATGCCTGGAGGGTACTCATGCAATTGTTACTAAGGACACTGCTGAACTCAAACTTCACAAACTAATCAAACTTTAACAACTTTAGGCAAGAAACATGGGCACATTTAAGATGGGAATTCTGTACTGCCATTTTGATCCCCAACTCTTCATTTTCTTTAAGGGAGACCAGATGGTTGGTCCTGCATTGTACTTTGATATCAACAGTCCCCTAAATGGTAGCCTCTGCTTATTTGATAAAGACTGTGGTAAACATTGCACATGTATCCTTTCATTTCAAATTGTTGTCTAGGTCTGATGACTCATATTTCAGATCTTTCTCTTTATGTGAGGTGAGGCATAGGCACACGGCTGGCTCTCTCAATCCACAGTAAGGAAAAGTGAGCATGGCATGTTTGTGTAAGAGGATTTCATTGGCCAATGTATGTAAGTTCAGCCTTCCTTCCCTTCAGCTGTGTTGATCACGTGTGTATGTCTAAATCAATGATTTTAAGCAGAGGTGGCTTTGGCATCCCAGACCACATGGAAAGCATGCAGGTAACTTTGGTTGTTACAATGGAGGAAGGAACATTGCTGACCTCTACTGAGCAGGAATGAGAGATTCTACCCACTGTCCTACAACGTACAACAGCTACTTTAACAAGGAACCATCTGGGTCAAAAGCTGTCAAGTAGAATACATCTGGTATAGATGGAGCCTCTATCAAACCACATCTCTGAGAGACCACAACATAGAATTGTCTCTGCTGTCTTGTTCTGAATATGAACTTCAGCAAAAGGCAAACTTCTGCTATGAGCTGCTGAGATGCTTGTTACTACAGCATAACCTCATCCATCCTGACTAATATAGGGGTAGAGCAAAGATTAGCCTCATTTTACAAGTCAGAAATCTAGAACTCAAAGATGCCAAGAAGGTTCACCAAGTCTACACAGTTAGGCAGAGCTGGGATATTTAGTCAGATTACCCTAGACCCTAAACCTGGTTTATGAACCACATGTAAGTAATTAAGGGTCCTGTTCATAGACCTGGGTGAGAATGAGCTCTCACAGGAGCTTCTGAACCTGTCACAAAGGTCACCTATAACATTATTCTTACCTATCTAATAGTTGATCATTGGAGAGTTCAGAAAGACGTTGAGAAACAGGTTTGGTTTATGAAGCTAGATTAAAATCTCAACCTTGTGAAATTTTGCCTTGTCCCCCATATTTCCATGTACACACATACACTTTCCCCTAGTCCTCATTCTACTGACTTGGAGACATGACATCATCTCCAGCAAAACTAGGGTGATTAGGCATTGTGAATTTACCAGGACTCTTTCAGAGTTTGGTTTCAAATATCAGTTTCACTCAGGAGTACCTATGTACTGTGGACCAAGTCACTTAACCCCTCCATTAGTCATTTGCAAAGTTAGATGGAGTTGTGACAACATTATTTTCATAGAGTTGTCAGGAAGATTCTGATGGCAGTGGTTGGTACACAGTGAGTGTGTTACAACGAATTACAATCAGGCTTTTGGTGAGAGGATGGAGTGAGGAAAGAATGCTTGAGGAAAAGAAGACTCAGTGTCCTAAGTCTGTTATCATAGTGCTATGACAGTGTGGTAGCAGTCAGTGTATTTGAGGCTAGGTAAATGGGGGAGTTTAGAGAAAGATATTAAAAAGGAAATACTATTTAGGCACTGTCTTAGGGAAAGTTACCAGGTGGACACAAGGGTGGGGCAAGGTGTGAGCTTCCAAAAGAAATGTAATGTGGGCACAGTGCAAGGACATGTTTGGCTGATGTGGAGCAATTACATTGGTGCTATAAGCTCAGATATATGATAAGAAAAAAAAAAAAACTAGTAAGCTCTTTGGAATGGTTAATGGAGAATTTTGACTGCAGTTCAGACATGTCCTGACAAACTGCTTCAATACAGAGGCTTAATAGTGAGAAAACAGACCTGAGAACAGAGGCTGCAGACGTGATAGCAAGTAAGAAAGACTCATCCAGGGTTTACTAAGGTCTCACCTAACAAGACCTGCCTTTGGAAAACTCATTGTTGCAATGAGACCTGAAAAGCGGTGAGACTGGCAATGTTAGGTATCTGAAAACCTTAAAGGCATCTGTGGGCTCACGGGGCATGGAGAGAGCTATTCTGACAACATCTGGACCCATCAAGCTAGAGGGCAGGATTTCCAGTCTCTACTTACCTCATAGGTTCTTGGGCATCCTGAGTTCTTGTTAGATTTGGGAGCAATCACACCAGCCTGCACCCCTCTCCAGGTTCTGCTACCCCAGCCCAGTCAACTTGCTGGCTCTAGGGTCTTTTCAAAGTAGAGCCACTCTCTGTCAAGGTCTCCAAAGTGAAAGGAAATCAACATCTCCTAAATGCCACCCAGCAAGCCAGGTACTTGATCCCTGACAGTAAAGACATGGAGAACATTGGTCCCTGAATTTCAGTTTAGTTATTTGCTTTGGTGGACGTCCAGAGGCTTATGTGAAGCCAAAGATTCATCTGATGATGTTGCTGTGGGTACAGCCAGAGAGGAGAGTGGTACTTCAGCTAATCTCTCTTCAGTGGGTTCCTGGAACAATGTTCCCTGATTCTATCTCCCAAGTAGTTCTCAATAATAATCCTCATTGAACTTAATTCCAATGGCATTTTAGATGTTCTCAAGTGTCCCCCCTCTCAAGTTTCCCTATTAAACCCTAGGGAGAGGTGTTTACAGGGGCTCCCAATTGAACCCTAGGGGGAGGAGTTCCCAGGAAGATTTTGAGGAAAAGCCATGTGTTAGCATTCCTAAGTGAGAAATGAGGAAATCAGGATGCAAAAATGGGAAGACTTGCCAAAGTCTTCTGATCCAAATTATCACCATTCTAGAATGAGAAATAAGGATTTGAGATTCAGAATGCCCAGGTAAGCTGCTAGAAGAAAAGGAGCCCAGGGAGCCTTCGGTGTGAACACTACCTGGCAGTTAACTACTCAACCTACCAGGCCTCAGGTTTGGAGCCAAAGGGGATCCTGAAGACCATCTGGTTCTAGAGTCTGTTTTTATGAGCGAAGGGAACTGGGGTCCAACATTTGTTCCTTTGGCACACACATATCACATTGGTGGTATTACAGCTCACACCCCTGCTTTCACAGAGCTAGTCTCACTCAGTGTCACCCTCATAACCACTCTGAGAAGGATAGAGCTGGTATCCATGGCCACCATTTGTAAAGTCAAAAAAAATAAATAAATAAAATAGGGGGTTGGTGGGTGTGGCAGAGCTTCTTGTTACTTAGGCTTGGGAATAATGCCTGGTTGGGATTCCTGCTGTGTGATCCTGGGCAAGATGACAGAGACCATCTGTAAAAAGGGGGAAAACATCAACTTCTTTGCAGCGTTTTACTGATGGTTAAATATGACAATATAAAGTTATGGTCTCCTAGTCAGACACAAAATAATAACATTTTATTATCAATTTCTCAGCCTTGGCACACTTGATGTTTTGAGCCCCAACTTTCTTAGTTGTAGAGATGTTCACGTGCACTGTAGGATATTTAGCAGCATTCTCAATACCCCTTGGAGCCTGTTGTCACAACTCTTCATCATCTCAGGGCTGTGACAATCAGACCGATATATGTTCAGAATCCCCAAATGTCTCCTGCTGCTCTAACTGGACATCATGATAACACCGTATTAAAATGACCCATTTCCATGATTCATTCCCAAGGGACCAAGAGATTCTCAGTAGGAGAAAACATTTCTTCTTTCGTCCTTAGACCCTGGCCCATCATCTGGCTGAATGAAGCAGTACTTTCTAAGCGCCTCTTCAGGGAGTGAGTTTGGAATGCAGCTGTCTGGTAACCCTCCATTTTTGGCTGAGTAGGTGACTCAGACGCCATTGTGGGGGAGATTTATGGCCCCCTCCTGCTCTTCTGCCATCCCCCCTCCTTCCTGCAAACATTAATTGCGACTTAGTAAAACAGCAACAGGGTTGCCAGGAGCAGGGTAGAATCAGAGGGCTCTGCCAAGGCCTACGAGGACAGGACAATGACTGTCTGTTCTTTGTCTCTTACTTGTCATGCTAATCACAGGATTCTCCAGTGCTGTTAAGGACACTGGGAGCAGGGAGCTCACAGTTTGAGCACCTCCAGCCAGTAGCCTGCACTCTGATACTTACGGAGGAATACATTTCTTGTGTATGCCTGTGTGTTGGGGCTGGTGGTGTATCTGTGTGTAGTGTGTGCATACGTACGCACAGCTGTGCAGTGTATGTGGAGCCTAGAGGAGGACACTACGTGTCTGCTTCTCTTGCTCTCTGTCTTAGTTTTTAAGGCAGAGTCTCTCACTGAACCTGAAGCACCCACAGACAGTGGCGCAGAAGACCCGTTAACTCTAGCCCCAGTGATTTGATGCCCTTCTTTGGCCTCCATGGGCAGTAGTCATAAATGTGGGTGCGCATGCACTCGAACACATACACACACACACACACACACACACACACACACACACACACCATGTATACATAAATAAATATAAATCTTTTTTTTTTTAAAGAGCCATTAAATACCAAACAAAAAGTGAGCCCTCAGTTCACATGAAAGTTGAGGGTGGTCACAGAATCACCAGGAGCAAGTTCTACCAAAGATAGAAACTCTTTCTATCATCTATCTATCTATCTATTTATCTATCTATCTATCCATCCATCCATCATCCATTCATCATCCATCCATCCACCCACCCACCCACCCATCCACCCATCCACCCATCCACCCATCCACCCATCTATGGTTTTTCGAGACAGAGTTTCTCTGTGTAGCCTTGGCTGTCCTGGAAATCACTCTGTAGACCAGGCTGGCCTCGAACTCACAGAGATCTGCCTGCCTCTGCCTCCCGAGTGCTGGAATAAAAGGTGTGGGCCACCACCGTCCAGCCTACATTTTTTTTTTTTTTTTAAAAAAGATGGTTCCTAAGATGTGGATCTTTTCTTTTTCTGTGCTAGCAATAAATGTAACTGTGGAGAGGCCTTACTGGTCTGGGGTAGGTGGGAAGGGGTAGTAGAGGTCTCCCCAAGGCATACGTCATGTGGCCTCAGGGATCTGATGGGGACAATGTCTGAACTGTACTTCTTTGCTCTTCGGGTTCAGGAGAAAGGACGGCACAGAACCAAATTGTCAGAAATCCTCAATGGATCCCGGCTCTTTGACCTACTCCTTGTGACCTTGCTCAAACTAAATCTCCTCTATGGACATCAGCATGCTCATCTGCGAAGTGAGGTGCTCAGACTGAAGTGTGTTTCACACATTCACCCATTGTGTGTGGAAGAAAAAGAGGATTTGTGACTGCTCGGCCTGCCACAAACAGCTCACCTATTTCCTCTGCCAAAACCTCCTTTCCACCCATCTCTTGTTCTGATAAAGTCCCACATATCCTTGAAGGCCCTACCCAGACATCACTCTCTCCCCATGAACTGCCCTGTAGATCCAGGTGGAGTCAATCGCCGCAACTCAACTCTGTTCAGTCTTCCACTCATGCTTCTTGGTTTATTTTAAGCAGATATTTGTGTGTCCTTCTCCTCCCAGACTGAGAGCTCCTAGGAACAGGAGCTTCTGATTTTATTTCCATGCTATCTGTCTGGGATACAGGGTTCAGGACATAGTAAATGCCTGATTAAGCTGGTTGAATTGCATCAAATTCTTCTTTCAGCAGAGAAAGATTCCTCTTGCTAGGGAAAATCAAGGGGGAAAAACCCACATTTGATCTCACAGAGGACTTTGTTGCCTTCATATGACCTAGGAAGATTCCTGTGGTCCATCCCTCAGGCAGCCTCTAGGCTTCCACTGTGTATGTTCCTGCTGATGCTTGCTGTCTTCTGGAAGTCAATCCTGCCCTAGTTTGTAGACAGCTTTTGTCTTATTATGTCTACATGTGGCAGAGAGAGCTCCCCCAATTCCCTCTTTTTACCCTCATGGCCTAATCTAAGTACCTCTCAAAGGCTGGGTATCTTAGTGTTATCCCATGGGAGTTAGGATTTTAACATCTGAATGTGTGGGAGGGTGGAGGACGCACATATTTAGTCCCTAACAACAATGGTATGGAGCCCTCTCTGAAAAGTTCTGTCTTCTTAACCCAGGGAGACCCAGCTGGGATATAAGGCACAGCTAGCCAGAGGAGGACAGGTTGGCCAAACCAAGGTTTGGGGATTGGCTATGATAGATTATTTCTTTGAGATGAGGTAGACTGCACAGACCTAAGGCTTGGGGTAGAAATTTGAGCTTGGAGAATAAAAGCAACACCTGAAGGCTACTGTTACCTCACTGCCCTCTTAGATCTCCTGACTCACTAGGTGGTTGCAAACATATTGGGATTGGCTTCAGACGAGAAAATCAAGAGCTATCATCATAGAAACAGTTCACTATTAATATGTCATAAGGTAAGCATGTTGTCCACTAGATATGTGTCTGTGTAACATTGACTATTGCACTTAAGTGTCTCCACGCTCTGCATTTGGCACAGGCAATACAATGGCCTGTCCACAACCTGAGGGGGAAGCACTGTCTCCAGACACATGAGGGCTTCATAGATGATGGTCTAAGGGCCCAGTATGGACTCTTTGTGTGCCCTTACTTTTCATACTTGACTGGGTTGTATTTCCTTTTCAATGTTGTTCATAGATAAGACAGGGGCAGAGTTCAGAAGGCACATGAAGCATGCACAACTTTGGAGGCCTGGGTCTGTCCTCACTACCATTGTGCTGTGGAATGGCCGTTGAGTGTTGGCGAGACCAGCTTCCTCAGTCATCTGCACATGAAGGACTTCCTGTGGTCTAATCTGTCCCAGGCTCTTTGTGTTTCTTGTCACTTTTATTGATAGAATTTCATCTTTTTGATATCTTGCCATAGCCACCAAACCAGCCTCCCTCTTCTGCTCCTGATTTCCACATGCCCAACAAAGATGACCAAGTCACTCTCCACTTAATGCCCTTCCATTGTGCTGTCCACAAACTACAGCCCAAATATCTCAGCATAATGGAATACCTCATGGCTTCCCCCAACTTCTCACTACACAATGTTCTAGTAATCAGAATTTCTAGAAATCAGTTATCTATCAGCTAACTGCATCCTCTCAGATGGACAGATGAGGCCCCTCAATAATGATTCTTACCTCCTCCTTTTCCTTGGATTCTATCTGAAGAATTTCCATCCCTCTTATAAGGTTAAACTCCTGGCTTCTCTAAGAGACCAAAATCTTTCAGATAAATGAGAAGTGGGTTTAACCCTTTCCATCCTTAGAGTCCATAACCATGGACACAGCACAGAAACCACACTCAAACACCCCAGGAGCAGCCTGGACAACTACAAATCAGACTGGTAGAGTGAGAGGCAGGGAAAGATGGCAGACACAGGATCTCCACCATTATTCACTGTCCCCAACATGAACAATTTACTATCTATTCATTCGAGATTTAAAAACCATGTTCAACAATACATCAGTGAAGGAAGAAAGCCAGGAAATTAAGCCCTTAAGTAACTCGTGATCCAATCCATCACTTGCTCTCCATGTTCCTTAAGTGAAAGTCTCAGTTGTCTCCTGTTTGAGTAACAAGCCTCAGCGTTTACATCAGAGCCATTTTCTCGCCACTTAATCCACAACTCATAAAGGCTCCTGGGGTAGAAAATTGGTGCACAGAAAAATAGCATGTCACTTTTGAGTTGTGACAAGGTAAGAGTATCCAACCATTATTGTACCCATTCCAAACCTGCTGGGCAAATTGCAAAATGGTTAAGAACAGCTTGGCAGGTGTGGACACGTGGGTGAGCAGCAGCCCTTGTTCCTCTTAATCCCATGGGCAATGGACTAAGTGCTCTTTGGAGTAGATGTAACCAGAAATATGCTTTTCTCCTATCTCCCCACCCCATCCCCAATATTTCTCCCTTCCCCTCCCATCCCTTCCTCTTCTGTTTTTGTCTTCCTCTGTTTCTCTCTCTGTCTCCCTGTCTCTGTCTCTCTCTGACACACTGACACACACACACACACATACACACACACATACACACACACACACACACCCCTCCCTCTAGGGATTTGCTCAGGGAAGTAGAATAAATATACTGCTACTTTTATGATAATAAAAATGAGGGTAAGGTTGGGAATTTGCAATGAGGTGTTAAAATACAAATTGTGATTTCAAAGCTTCTGGGCTTCTTTATGCAGGTAGAGGTGAAGGCTTTCATTCATTTACTCAGTAAATATTTAGAGAGCTTTCTCTTTGAGCCAGGTACATTTTTAGGCTCTGGGTACACATCAGTTAATAAGTCAAGGGGCATGCTGGTATGGAACTTGCATTTTAGAATAGGAGACTGGCATAAATGAATGAACTCATGAGTAGACTGCACTTTAGAAGTGGAGAGAAATCTGGGAATAATAAAGCTGTGTGATGTATTGGGGATAAGGTTGTGTGTGTGTGTGTGTGTGTGTGTGTGTGTGTGTGTGTGTGTGTGTGTGTGCATACATGGGACTATGTTATGTGGTAGTTGGAGGATATCACTCTGTGATGAAATCTGCTGGAATCTACACCTACAATCTGGGTGGCTTAAAACAGGGAGAAACAAAAAGAGTTGGAGCCATAGCCTAGCAGTCGGGTGACAGTCACCCTAGCCTAACTGGTGAGTCACAGGTACATGTGAAAGACCTGCTGTCTCAAGAAAACAAAACATAAAAACAAATAGGTGAACAGCTCTTGAAGAATGACATCTGAGGTTAACAAATGCACATACACTCCCATGTGTATACACAAAGGAAATCACTATTATTGTCCAAGATTGTCCAGATAATGAACAGCAGCTTAGTGATTTGTGGTAGGCCATAAATCCCAAGGAGTCTACATTCTTCCCTTTATAATAGCAGTTGTCATGGAGCCTGGTTAGTAAACACTGGCCTAAGAACATCTCACTTCTTTGAGCGTCTGCTGAATTCCCTTGTCTGACATTGCACAGAGTCAGTGTCTTGGACCTCCATGTCTGTATGCACACATGTGGCTCAACCATCTCCAGATGCCTGTTCAACCCAGCACCCTCACCAGCTTTCAACGTGGACTCTGCACACTTGAAGTTCAGGCCACAGGTGGTCCAGATGTAAAGCCTGGCCTCTTCTCTCTCACTTTGCCAGTTCCCTGGCATACCTTCTCAAAGGCATGTATTGATCTGAAAATGGACTCAGTTGGTAGAGTGCTTGTCTAACAGACCCAAAGCACTGGGGTCAATTCCCAGTACTGTATATATCTAGGCATGATAGGTCACTACTGTAATCCTAGCACTCAGGAGGTAGAGGGAGGTACATCAGTAGTTCACAGTTATCCTTGACTACATAGTGAGTCTGAGGTCATCTTGGGACACATGAGACACTGTCACAAACAAAACAATTGTATAATAGTAAGCTGCGTGGTTTGTCCTTGAACTTAAAGATCAGTGAACCGAAGGGTTGAAAATGGTGGTACTGATCTTCAATGATCTATTTCTCCAAGTTAGCAACATTTCATATTAATTCCAAGCAGGTAAGTGTTGTAGATACCCCTGTCTTTAGCATCTACATTCTTCCATTTGTGAAGTCCACATGTGGAGTGCTCTAAAGAGTCTCAAGTTCTCAACAAGCCTGTAATACTGCCAGCCATTGTTGAAAGTCTGTGGACCATGTCTGCAGGGCACAGCGCATCCTTTCGCCCTCACTGCTATTTAGACCTGCTCAAAATTCATGGCTGTTAATTTTATCAGGAACATTTAGGCCCACCCTAAGGCCTGCATTTTAACCTAGTTATCTCCACAGAGACCTTATTTCCAAATAAAGTCACATCCTGAACTACAAAAGGATAGGACTTCTCCTACCATTTTGGAAGGACACGCTTGAACTCCTGACAAGTGGAATGCTAAAAAATGCCATCCATGACATAGAAGTAGGTCATTAATAAGAACCATAGCACAGTTTGACACACATTAAACAATTAAAGACTACATGAATTCTACAATGAATGTGGTCCTTCTCATGAGGGTAAAGACCACCCTTGTAGAAGTGTCTTATGAAATGGGGAAAGGAGGGTGACCTTACCTCTGAAGGAAAGTCCTCGTACACCTCAGTTGGACAAGGCTCATCATACATGAAAAGGCCAGAGGAGTTGTTGGCTGAGAGTTTTGTGCATTCCTGCATGGCAGGTTTGATTGTTATGGTTTTTTTGGTTTTTGCTTTTGTTTTGGTTGGTTTTTTGTTTGTTTGTTTTGCATTTCCCCGTTTTTCATAATTGTAATTCTCACGTCACACCCAAATCATTCCTTGTATAGCTCAATGATGTGGGGCAACAAACATGAGAAAAATCAACATTCTGCCAAAAGGGACTTTAACCTTCTCAAGGCTGCATAGTCACTTCAGGGAAGCTGGCATTCAAGCTCAAGCTGACTGACACCAAGGCTCAAATGTCAAGGTGCTAAGATTTTGTGCTGCAAGCTAATTAAGAAAAACAAGGAAAGGGACTTCTAATCATATGACAAGACAGGGCCTGGTGTGATCACACTACCATGCAAGGCAGCATCCTAAGATGAACTCTCCTTCCCACCTCCCACCACTAAGATTTCCACCAGGACTCCTGAGCAGGCTTCCATATCATGTCCAAGGTAATGTTTTGTCACCTAGCAAAAAGAGCTTGGCAGATGTGACAAAGGTGATTAATTGGTTGGGTCTGAGTTAATCAAAAGAGATGTTAATCAGATGAGCCTAATATAATCAGGAAGGCGGGTACACTTCTGTCTAGAGACAGAGCGCCTCACAGCATGAGGTAATTCCAAGCACTTTGCAGGCTTTGGAGATGGAAATCGGAGGATGGTAGCCTCTAAGACTAAAGAGATATCCTCACCTCATCCACCAACCTTCCGACAGCAAAGCAACAGACTTAAATTCCCACAGCCACAGGGCCCCAAATTCTGCCATTCCCCCAAATAAGCAGAAACAGGTTCTTCATCAGATCTTCCAGGCAAGATACCATCTGACCCACACCTTGGCTTTGGCCATAGGAGACCCTACATAGAGAACCCAGCTGAGCCAAGCCAGCTTTGACCTACAGGACTCCAGGCTTGTAAACGGGTACTGCTGAATTCATGACAATTTGTCACGCCTTGAAAAACAAACATGGCCCCTCACTCCTAGTTCCTATGCTATGAGGCAGAAGAGCAAATGGAGAAGGGGAGGGGAAAAAATCCCTTGTTGGCTTCTTTGTGCAGATAAGTCTCTCTGCAGCACAGAGCATTTCTAATTTGCAAGGACTCCTCTCTCTTAGGAAGGCTGGGGCGCTTGAACAGAAAGGATGCAGTGGACTGGGGAGATGGCTTGATCTGTAAAGGGCTAGCTGTGCAAGCATGAAGATGTGAGTTCAGTTCCCCAGCACCCACATAAAAGGCAGGCATGAAGGCATACGTACTCCTGTAATCCCAGCCCTGGGAAAGCGGAGGGGCAGGATCCCAGGCTCACTGACTAGCCCATCTAGCTGAGTCGGCAAGTGCCAGGCTTCATGAGAGAGCAATGGAAAAAACACCTGACATCAACCTCTAGCCACTACATGCACATGGACACACATGCACACACAGTTATACATCCAAGTGCACATACACGCACATGCAGGTATGTGAATGTATAACTTTTCTAAGCACATATGTTAGGCTGATGTTTTCTTTTGTCGTCTGTTATATATCTTGCTGCAGGCTTCCTAGGTAAATCTCATTAGGAAATTCTGTCAGACAGAGTTGGTTTCCATAGCTGAGATAGGTAACTTCTGTTTTAGAAATTGTCTGGGGAGGGAAGAAGCTGAACTTCCCTGGCCTCTTTGGCCTCACACGAAGAAGGTAATATTTACATTGCGATTCTATTGACTTGACTGGTAAACACACCTTTCTCTGAGGTTCTGTGTTCACCATCCTTTAAAAACAAGCAAACAATGGTTTTCTTCTGAGGATTCACCATATATCCTCTGGTTAATTTGAGTTAGGAACAGCCTTGGCATCTCTCTTTAGTTGAAAGAATTCGAATCTGGACGTTATCAACACGAGAGAAATGAGGTTGCTCCTTCTATGAGGAAGTCAGGGCTTTGAACAGAGTGTTCACTTTCCTTCAGGGAAAAACATCTCTCCGTAAGTGGAAATATGTTTTTGCAACAAAGAACTGCTGCTCTAGATTGGTTTAAAAAAAATGGGTTCGACAATCTGTTTTCATTCCTGTGTCAAATGCTGGAGAGAAAAGAATGTTGAATATGATGGGTAATTTGCACTGAGCTTTTAAGATGTGAGTGGTGTGTGTGTGTGTGTGTGTGTGTGTGTGTGTGTGTGTGTCTTTCACTTGCTAATAAGAGAAATGAGGTATCTGAAAATTCTATTTTAATGAAATCAGTAAACTTCAAACTATATACTGTGTGACTTACGTTGCACAATGTCTGCTCAATGGCACGATTATATTCAGTGACTTTTCCATGTTATGTCTGATTTCACTGAGGTTAGTGCATGTGTGTTCGTGTGTGTAGTATGTTAAATGTGCAGATATGCATGAGAGTACATGTGTACTCACATGTATACTCACATCCAAGTGGAATCTGGAGCTCGATGTCAGGTCTCTTCCATTACTGCTCTCCACCTTGTCTGTTGAGACAGGGTCTCTCCTTCATCCCAGTGCTCACTGATTGCCTAAATTGACCGGCCTAAGAGCTCCAGGACTCAACCTGTGCGGCTTCTCCCAGCACTTAGGTTACAGCCGTGTGCCGGCATTCCTCACTTTTACATGGGTTTTGAGGATCTGAACTCCAGTCCTCACGCCCGTCTGGTAGGCACGTTACTGTCTTGGACATCTCCCCTGCCCCAGTTTTATTGTGTTTTGTGATTCTGATCAACATACTTTTATCATGGGTGTTGCTTTTGTTGCACAATTTGCCCATCCTTTTCTGAGACTTGAATTTTGCTATGCTTATGCAGAACTCAGCAGTTTATTTACTTCAAGGAACATTTTTTTTTTTGAAAGAGTTGCTACATTTTGAGCCCTGGATCAGCTGTTCTAAGGGTGACAAGGATGAATAATGTACTGTCTCTGCCCTGCCGAGGCTCAGTTTCTAAGCACAGTTCTCAAGTGCATCCCAGGGATGGCGTCTCAGAAATTCTTTCTCTGTGCAAATACCACAAAATACTGGCATAATACTTTCAAACTAACACAAGTATTTAATAACTTTATGATGAATCAGACTTGATTTTACATGAGTGTAAACATGTAAACTAGTGTTGACAAATGTTAGTGGGTATCAAAGATTTATTAAAAAGAATTTGAAAAGGTAGCATTGAAACCCAAGTACAGGGACTGGTCTGCACTCATATTCATCTGTGGCTTGGTAAGGGACCATTGATATTTTGCCGTATTGTGGCTTGGGGTCACTCATCTGTGAAGTAAGGGTGTAACCCCAATGTATGTGCCATGCTAGAACACCTTTTAAAATTGGTCTTCTGATGAAGTTTCTTGATCCTTTTAGGGACTTTTCTCCTCCAATGCAGCCAACTCCCTCTATTGCATACAAGGACAAACCTAAAGTATCAGTCTGCCCCTGCTGGTCACCCTCCACATCCCAGCCCCACTACCCACAGTGGCCTGTGTTCTCTGCTCCAGCTCCTCCAGACCGTAACCACTGCCCATTTCACCTCTGCCTGCCCTTCCCACAAGGACAGCTTACTCCTCTAAGTCCCTGGACTCTGATAGTCTTCCTCTTTCAACAGTGGAAGGAAATGCCATTTATGAGCTAATACATCCTGAGTCCATTCTATTTTCGAATGAGGAAAACAGATGCTCAGGGAGGTGGTGTGAAGTGGGCTGGCTGATAGAGGACACAGCCACAGTGGGAGCCGCCACAGCCTCAGACCTTCTTTAATCATCCCCCCTCCCATCTCTTCATGGTCTCCATGTTCACAGCGATAGACAAAACTGTGTCTTCTTCCCAGCTTTGCACCTTATGCCTGGCAGCTGCTCAAAATACAGCTGTTGAACTGGACTGAGTTTACATGAGGGGATAAAGATGCCCTATCATCTTGACTTTCATCATCAAAGTTTAAAATGATTGATATCTTTTTATATTGGTGATTAGGTAGAAGAAAAAATCTAATTCATTACTGGCAGTGTTAATTAAAATAGCACTCAGTACTATTAGAATAAATTACGTGTGTGCCCTGACTGGTAATTACACTCTTAGAATTATCTTCCTGGAAATAACTAGTGAAAGGCTATGTGTGAGCATTGTTACCATAGCACCATGTAAGGTAGGGAAAACTCATGAAGTTGGTATCAATAGGGAAATTTATGTGTATATTTGGTGATTTGAATAACAATGGCCCCCATAGGCTCATATATTCAAATGTTTGGTTACCTGGGAGTGGAATTATTTGAAAGGATTAGAAGGATTAGGAGGTGTGGCCTTGTTAGAGGAAGTATGCCACTTGGGGCAGGCTTTAAGGTTTCAAAATCCCATGCCAGGTCCAGTCTTTCTCTCTCTGCAGATCAGGATGTAGTTCTCAGCTACTGCTCAAGTGCCATGGGTGCTGCCATGTTGTTGCCATACCCTTGCCATGACGACAACGAACTAGCCCTCTGAAACTGTAAGCAAGCCCCCAAGGACACGCTGTCTTTCATGAAAGTTGCCTTGATCATAGTGTCTCTTCATAGCAATATAACTGTGTCTAAGGCATCATGGAATGAGACCCTGCTTGATGTAGCACTATGAAGATACTGAAAAGGCTAGTATAGATCTGTATGCACGAAGATGAAAAAATAGTAACTGTATATTACTCAGTTTAAAATAAAAAGGCAAGTTTCAGCAAAGTGTTTATCTTACTTTTCCTAAAACATGAAAAAAATACCTCTCAAAGGTTTGCTTTTACTGGGGCTAAAGAGTTGGCTCAGTGGTTAAGCTGCATTTGCTGCTCTTGTAAAAGACTCAAGTTATAGTTCCAGCACTCACATGGTGGCTCATAACCATCTGTAACTCTGGTTCTAAGGGATCCAATGCAATGCCCTCTTCTGAGGCACAGTATGCATGTGGTCCAGGTAAAACACCTATATGCACAAAATAAAAATAAAAAAATCTTTAAAAACAAGATAGAATCATTTTATCTGGTTAACCACCCTCAAAGTACCCAATCTCATCTGATTGTGAAAGCTAAGTCAGATCAGATCTGGTTAGTGCTTGGGAGACAACCATTCAAAGCAGGCACTATCTGCTAGAAGGAGGATGATAGTCTCTCTAGCGACATGTCAGCCAGGGAGGAAGAAAGATGGACAGAGTCAGGCCTTTACGGGTGTCTAGGGAGAGAGGGAAGTGGAGGCCAGAGATAAGACTTAAGCAGCATTGGTGCTGAGGAGGCAGAGAGGGACAAACCAGAGAGCTATGGAGAGAATGCCCTCAGCTGGAAATTACACAAGGCTATCCATGGCTACACAGACACACAGCAGGCAAAGCATCTATACACAAAAAATAAAAATAAGTAAATCTTTTTAAAAAACAGGGCTACATTTACCAGTTGCTACTTCTTATACTTCAAAGTGGCTGAAAATGATGGGTGTGGACTTAGACAGCATTGAAGGATTGTCTATTCACAGAAGCAATGTCAACATCATCGATATACAGATGGTACTCAAGTTAGCAAAATCATTTGTGCTTATGCCTAATGAGCTGAGACACCTTAGTAAACTGGTTACACACACACACACACACACACACACACACACACACACACACACACAGTACATATATAGAAAACAGCATATGATCCTAGGACACTGGTCAAAAACCTGCAAACAGCTACACCCTCTCTTGCAGTTAGTCAATTCAGTTGCAAGTATCAGAATAGCCAGAGAAAATATGCTCACTAATGAGTGTGGCTGTGTCCCATCAAACCTTTATTTGTATAAACAGGAGGCAGGTTTTTACCTTGTTTGTAACCGTGGTTTGCCATAAGGCAAAGTGTCTGTCAAAGTGTTAATTCTAGAAAGTTATGCTCTTTCCTACTCCCTTTCTCTCCCTCTCTCCCTCTCTCCCTCTCTCCCTCTCTCCCTCTCTCCCTCTCTCCCTCTCTCCCTCTCTCCCTCTCTCCCTCCCTCCCTCTCTCCCTCTCTCTCTCTCTCTCTGTGTGTGTGTGTGTGTGTGTGTGTGTGTGTGTGTGTGTGTGTGCTGTAACAAAATCAAAATGAACAAATGAATCAAGGAATCTTTTTGAGAGTTTTCTTAGAACTGAGCATAGGGACAGATGTCACCATCTAGATAGGGCAGGTGGACCACCTATGGTCTCCTGAGGACAAAATATCAGTAGTGTACAGCGCTCAGGGCAAGGGCTGCTGCCAAACCTGGGCAGACGGCTACTACTCAGATTCCAGAACAAAAGTCTCTCTGGGAAGCAGGAAAGCCAGGGTTGGCAAGGTGTCATGGCTGGTGTTCTCTATGGTTGTTGATTCTTCTTTGCCAACTGTGAGGAGCCTCTGTGTGGCTGTCAGTGTCCCCTTCTTGCTAGGTTGGTTGGTTAGCAAGACTCAACCATTCTTCTACCACCTTCTCCTGACTACTGGTCTAACAGGCACACATGGCTACACCTGTCTTTGATGTGGGTGCTAGGGATCTGAATTCAGGTCCTTAGTTTGTCCAGTAAGCTCACTTACCACTGAGCTAGGTCCCGGTACCCAAGGTCAATCTTAGTGTGTCTATTCCCTTCTACCCCAGGGTCTGTGTTCTAGCACTAGAAGGTGGAGGGTAGGGGGGCAGCTGACAAGAGAACAGTCATTTAAAACCTGTTCCTGTTCTATGTGATTTTTGTACATTGAACATGTTTACTTCATGTGCTCACTTCCAAAAGACCAGTATGAGACACAACATACAGTGTGCTAATCTTTTGTAACCATCAAAGAATAAAATTGAGACCTGAGCTGAAGGTGTGTGTCCTGAAAAGGAGAAGACATGGTTCTCAGCTTTTTTTTTTAATATAAAAAAATCATGCCTCTCCAGTGTGCCCATGTTTCTTCACCCCTGCTATAAAAACAGAATACATCCCCCCACTTTAGCTCCTCTCACTTTTGGATGGAAAATGTGATTTTTTTCCCCTTTAAGTCTCCACAGGATTTGCTGTCAGAACTTGAAGAAAGTCCGCTACATTTTCTCACAAATCCCTGCCACAGAGAACGTGGGTACTAAGCCTTGCCAGAATTCTGAATTTATTGTGTGAAAGCACACAGAAGAACAGTGCATTCAGGTCATTGACAGAAAAGGATCTGATGGTGGAGGGAGGATGATGGATTGATGTGGTGTTTGGAGAAGGAGCCTGGTAATTTTCAGATTACCACTGTACCTGAAACACTGATGCTAGATTTGTAGATGCATCTCCTGTACATTCACTAGCTCATTCATTCATTCATCA
>NC_051086.1:73306045-73316045 GCF_004664715.2 Peromyscus leucopus
CCTAGTCACTAGCAACTTGCTTCCCGTTCATATTGAACTTCTCTGTTCTAGATATTCCATTGTAGACAGATTCACACGTGTGACTTTTTGTGTCTGGCTTCTTTCTTAGCATAGTGTTTGCTAGGTCCGCCTACTCTGTAGCATGTATACATTCCATAGTATTCCTTTTATGGGTGAATCATTGTGCAGGCATACCAGAGTTTATAAATCCAGCCATCTGGTGATGTGCATATGGATTTTTTTTTACTTTTGGCTATCATGTATTTAAGCATATCTGGGTAGGAACTGTTTAAGAACTTGCTTCCAGTTTAGTTGGGTATACAACCAAGGGTTGAATTACTCAAGTAGAATCCCTGAGCCATCTGGGAATTCTAGGTTTAACTTTTAGAAGAACTGTCAAACTGTTTTCCTGGTCAGAGGTTCTTGAACCAGGGAGATGTTCTCAGTATAGATATTCCAGCGATGAGATTGGATGTCTGACTTCCATGGTAGACTAATAGCAGTGATTTAGTGCCCCTCACTCCCCTGACCAGCCTGTTCTCTGGATAAAACATACAGGGATTTTAGTGTCAGTTAAGAGGAAAAGCTGATTAGACAGGCACCAGCATTCTCTTGTTGGTCATCAATTCACCTGGCATTGGAAGGGTCATACAGATGATGTGCCGGGACAGAGATAGTTCAGTTGCAGGATTGATGAGTCTCCATTCCAGGGAATCGCCACATGGTACAAGTCCCCTCTGTCACCCCATAGACCCCACATGGCTAACGTAGTACTAGCTCCTCTCATTGTTCTCTGGACTCTGCAGGGAGCTGAGTACAATGGACTTGTACAACAGAGTACAACTGGGGTTGGTTGGGAGGAGGAATTCACCAGGGAGATGCACGGGACTGGCAGCTTCTTGGACAGGCACTGACAGCTGGTTCAGATTCCACAGGGCTGCCCCACTCCACTAGCCTGAGAAAACAAGAGAAATTCCAACTATTGCATGATATCATTCATGCCTTAGTCACATTTATTCTTAAACCATGGCTTTAATTGCTGTTCCATTGGATCTTATTTCTTTTTTCACCAAGAAGAAAAAAAAATGGAATCTCTGAAATTCCCATGAAAGCACATTCAATTGCCATTTCTGTTCCAACTTCAAGACAAAAATCATCCTTAATAATGAAAACACATCTGTTATTGGCAAAGCAGCCTCAAGTATTGCTTACAGAGTCAAGAAAGGAAAACAATGCAGTGTTAGTATAGAGCAGACAGCCACAGAGGCTGTGTACAAATACACTGAGAATTCACCACATTATTTGCAGCACCTTGTCATGTGCTGATCCGTGTTCCAACAGCCTTGTCAGGTAGGCAGAGGAAGTGCTGGTAGTTCTCAACTTTGTAGAGCAAGTTCTCCAGCTTACAAAGGATTTGGAATGGTTGGAAGTATATCTCAGTGGGAAAGTACATGCTTAGAGGGTGGAAGACCCTGGGTTCCATCTTTACCACTGTCCAGGGGCAGAGTATGAAACGGATTCGAGGCCATAAATCTAGCAAGAAGCAGAACCACAAGCCAAACTCTGCAAAATCCACAGTGTATGTGGAAGAGATGATGGTTGTTTAAGGTGCTGGGAGTCTGCAGTTGAGCTATTTGAATTGTGTGACTCAGCCAGTGGCAAGCCACGCAGCCACAAGCAGATCACTTAGCCCCCTGCTTCATTTCCCTCCTTGTATAATGGAGATAATGATGCTTGACTCGTGAGAGCATGTGCAGATAAAATGAAATCACATAGGCAAAGTATCTTGCATGCTATCAGTTGCATGCATTAAAAAAAAAGTAGACTCTTATCCCCGTTACACTGGTATAGCATGGAAGCAGATTCTTCTTCTTTTAAGTCAGACTCTTTCTCTCCAAAGCATTTTAAATGGTGCATCCTCCAATCAGCCTTCTTCCAAATGAGAAGATATTATTCCTGACATAAGAACAGCAGGAGTTCTTAGAGATAAGGGAACATTTTGCAGTCAGAGGGGCACAAAGAATCAATGTTCATTACTTAATTGGAATAAACACTCATTTATACATACAGCTGTCAGGAAGCAAAACCTGATCAAAGGCCCATTAGTCACAAGGCTGGCTTTGAGAAGGGCCACTTAGTTAAGGCAGTGAATTCAACATGAAAGGAAAGCGGGGCTGGAACACTGCGGCCTGGTACATTGTGCATTAGTGATTATTTTGGTTCTATTTCCCCAAGCTTTCCCTAACAGAATTAACCCACATCCTAAAGGCTGACAGTAGCAAGCACCAACAGCAGACCAGGCCAAGGGGTGGCTCTTAATGCCCCTGCCACATTTCTGAATGGAGTAAACTTGAGAACAAGACTGGCAAGCTGAACTGCCTTGATGAATTTCACAGCAAATACCAGTCCTCAGAGACAGAATAAAGCACTCATGTCACCACGGGGCACTACGCAGCTGACTCGCTCCATCAGGGCTACTATCTACACCTACTATAGAATTTGTCAGATCTTGGGAAGGTCATTTAGTCTGGAGAGCCTGTACCCAAATGTCCCAACAGCACTTGGTCTTTAATAGAGGATTGTCATTAACAATTAACCTGTAACATTGATCTAAGCTACCATCTGTAACAGTAATGCTAATGTTTATCATTATGGTCTATGACCAGTGTGGGCTATACATCATTAGGCGTTTGCTCAACACCCATCCGGCACCAGGTGCTGTTCTTACAGTGAGGAGAGATGCTGCAGAAGAGAGCAGGAATGATTTCATTTTATTTTTTCCCATTTTTGTCAGCACATTTCCATTATGCAAGCATGTGGTCCATTTGCATAATCTGTTAGTTGAGTGGATAAACTGACAATGTATTATTTAATTGCCTTCAATGTGTGGTGAAGATATAATTGCCATCATTATTATAATTGTTCTCATTTACTAAATACCAATGAGGGAGGCACCACTTGGGGACAACAGAGGACAATGATTAAGACCACCAACTCTAAATCCACATGGTCATATTTGGGTCCTGACTCTGCTGATTATTGGCTCTTGGTTTCTTTAGACAGGCGCTTCTCCATCTGCAGAATGGGGGTAGCAACAAAGGTCTGTAGTTTACAACATCGTTAGACTAAATGAAGTAGTATTTGTAATATTGTTGCAACAGTATATGGAACAAGATATTTATTATAACTTCAGTAACTATAGAAAATGGATAATTTAGAGGGAGAAAGCAAGAAGACAAGAAAAGGGTAAAATCATTTTGGCCAAACATCACCAGATAACACTTTTCTTCTGCATATTACCAATCTTCCTTTATGCAAATAAGAATTTCATCAGTCCCAAGGTAGAGCCTGGACTCCAGGGGCAGTTCCTAAAGTTGAGATATTACAAGTCAAACCAAACAAGATGATCTTTGCTACTATGCTGCATTTGTGGGGCATCTCTGTTTTTCAACATGAACATAAAATTCTGATCTAACACTGATGTAGGGGAATAACCAAACAAGGATATTCATCCACCAGGACCAATACCTTTATTGTCTGATACAGGTAAACTTTGCCTCGTCTGTTGGCCTTGGTTCTGAATTAGGAAAGTGATGTCTCCTTGCCTAGAACAAGATGGGCACGGCCAATCTATTGGTAAACCCCCGAGTTGATAACTGTGGCCACGGAGAGTAGAGTAACCTTTGAATCATCTCTACTGAAAGGAAAAGGGATAAAGAACCAAGAACATGGGACTGGGGGGCAGGGAATAGCCACTTTGAACCTTTCATAAACAGGCCTTGGCCTTGGCCAACACCAGGAGAATTTAGCAGGAATCTGTGAGTCTGATCTGAACTGGTCTTCCAAAACTCCGAAGTCCTGGGCCCTATCCAGCTTCCTCTTAAGCACATCCCTTCTTGTCTTCACTGATGCCCTGCAGATGGAACGTGTGCCTACCTGTATGTGATTTATTTAAAGCCGGGGCTCCTAAATCTTGTTGTTTCCACATTTGGCTTATTTTGTGCAATATTTTTAAAAATCCCTTTGTTCATTGGCACCCTTGACAAATAACTTAAGTGCTGATCTCTTTTGCAACAGAGGAGCCAGTTTTTGGGGTGTTCTGGAAACTAAGATATTCTGGTAATAACAGGCCACTTTCCCTTCTAGTGTTGTGTTTACTACATTTGGCAGCTCCTGGGCTTTTCAGAACCAACAAGATACAGGCCATGACTCATCCATTAAGTAAGAGCCAGGTACTTTTGAACACCATATTAAATAAATCACCTTGTTTAACCTTTACAACCACCTCCAGGAAACAGTTGTTATTGCTACTTTATAGAGAAATTTGGGGTTGGGTTCTAGCCATCATGTTGACTTGCGGCAATTCTAGATTGTGTTATATTCCTCTAAAGAGTGCTCTTTTTCAAAGGCAATAAAGTTGCTGAGACTCAAATTGCATTTTTTTTCAGCCTGTGACATGTGGTAGCTAACAATGTCAGTTCGTTTTTCTTTTTCTTCCTTCCTTTCTTCCTTCCTTCCTTCCTTCCTTTCTTTCTTTCTTTCTTTTTTTCTTTCTTTCTTTCTTTCTTTCTTTCTCCCTTCCTTTCTTCCTTCCTTTCCATGAGCAAGACTGTTTTCAGTCTTGTTTATACATTTGTGGTTGAGGGTTCAACTAGAGGTTGTCCAGGCAGAGTTACCATGTACAACTCCAGGTTCCCTTACTTTGCCATCATTTCTGGGCTTTCCTTTGAGGGCATATAGCTACCTTGAATCTGTCTATGATTCTCCTGGACAGTTAGGTAGGAAATCCCCTTCAGAAGTTAGTTACACAGAACATCATACTCCTTGAGGACCATATTAATTACTGTTGCCACTGCTGCGATAAGACAGCAGACAGAAGGATTAACTGGGACTATTGATTGGAGGAGATTTCAGTCTATCATCACAGAGGAGGCGCTATCTGCAATGGTGGGAGCTTGTGGCTTGTTCATATTGTATCAATCAGGAAGCAGAGAGCAGGCAGGAACCAGAAGCAGGTATAACCTCCAAAGCCTTGCCCCTAGAGACCTAGTTTGACAGGCAGGCCCCACCTTGTAAAAGTTCCACGACTTCCCAAAGCAACACAGCAGCATGATATGTACACACTGGGGACCAGTATTCAAACACATGAGCCTGAAGGGTCATGATTCATATACAGATCACAGCAAGAACCTCCTACGTGTGTGGAAACTGGGGGGGGGGGGGGCTATTTTCTTGGGGAAGACACAGCTAGCACAGTATTAGTTCTGTCCTATCTATATGCTCCACAGAGCAAACACTTTGGAAATCAGATGCCTATGTAGGTACAATCATACCAGCCAGATGAAAGAGAGTTTAGAGTGAATGAGAAAATGGAACGTTCTCTCAGAATTCCTTGTAGGTCTAGAAGTGAAGAGAGTTACAGAAGAGGGCCAGCTCACTCGTTCAGCTGCTGCCCAGAGGTCATGGAGTCTATCTGTGAAATGTGAGCCGGAAGATTTTTTTCTTGTAAGAATCATGGGGGAATGGAGATATAAAGCAGTTGGTCAGTGTTATCCTAACACGCATGAAACCCTGGGTTTGATCTCCAGCACTGGATAAGCCTGTTTCATGAAACTGACTATAATCTAGCATGTGGGAGAGAGAGGCAGGAGGATGGTGAGGTCATCCAATCATAGCTATATAGCTTAAGGTCAGTCTGGGCTATGAGGGCGATGAGAGAGAGGAAGGGACAGAGAGGCAGGAAGAAGAGGAAGACCAATACAGGAAGAGGAACAAAGGCGGGGGGGGGGGGGGAGAAGGAGGAAGAAGAGGGGAGGGGAGTAGAGGAGGGAGGAAGGGAAGTGAAGGAAGGGGAGGAGACACAAGGGACACAGGACAAGTGACTTCCCTGAGGAGGTTCCTTGATGCCAGAGAATGGCAGACAGGAATGTTGCTTATGAGCAAGGCAGCCATGGAAGCCTCTGTATCAGCAAAAGTCACTCAAAATTCACCACTGAAGTTTAAAACTATGGATCTGTTCTGTCTTGTCTGGCTTCCCACTGTGCACACCCCACACAACACACAGAGCAAAGAGCCAGAGCCAAAGCCAGCATCACTCAAGCCAGTATTAGGGGACAGCACAAGCAGAGGGACCTGGCCGAGAAGCAACCACAAGCCAGCTGATGGCATGAGCTTCCAGAGGGTGACCCTGCCCTGTTCACCCTCCCAAGCCAGTCACTGTGGAAAAAAAAAAGATGCCAAAATAAAGGGAAAGGAAAGAGAGGAACGGCCAATGTGGTGAATATGGTAAGAATGAGGTGGCAGACCAGATGTTGTTCATGATTTTTAATAATCGGATGGGGCCTGAATGAAAGAAAAACAGGGGAGACACAAAAGATGTCTGTTCTAGATAGATGGAAAGTCCAGGTCAGTCAAGGAATGTGGAGTGCTGAAGATACAGTGGGCTGTGTGTCAGAACACAGCAGGGGGGTGGTAACTCCTGTGTACACTTCGTACATGGGCAAAAGTCTGATCCAGGCACTCTGAGCATATACAAACTTAACTTCTGTAAGATGAGGCACCCTGGAAAGGCTAAATGTAATTAAGAGATCTGCAGAACATACTTATTCACTAATTATATATACACATATATATATACAATTTTTAAATTTTATATATAATCAATAATTGTATATCACAGATTACATATAATTATATATATCATATAATATTTATATAATCAGTAACTATACATACATAATAATGTAATCCTGAAGAAAGGGAAATTTGGTAAATCACAACAGCAGATGCTCAAAATAAGAGATTAAGAGTCCAAAGGCCAAGTTTTGAAAGGACTGATTAAAATGCAAAATAAAATAAATACATTTCACACCTTTTCAGGCTAGCAAAAGTATAAAGAATAATTTTAAAGATTTTTTTTTACTTTATGTGTGTGGATATTTTGTCTGCATACATGTATGTACACAATACGCATGCCTAATAGCCACAGAAACCAGAAGAGGGCATCAGAGCTCCAGAGCCAGTTATGTTATTAGCAGCTATGTGCATTCTGAGAACCAAAGCTGTGTCCTCTATAAGAGGAGCAATGGCTCTGAACTGTTGAGCAAGCTCTGCAGCACCCTCTCCCCCTTTAAAAAACATTTTGTTATTGGTGTTTCTCAGGGGATGGCATAAAAGAAGGATGTCGCCATCACCTGATGCTATGATCCAACTTAGAACTAAAACAGTCCTTTCAAAGAAACATGAGCACTACTTGCCAAAGTTTTAAATGTGCATATTCCCTATTAAATACTTCTGCTTTTGGGAATGCTACATCACAGACATCTTAAGTGCATAAAAACATATGCACAAGGAATTTTTCAGGTGAGATCCGGTACATTCAGGGTGATATGCCTATAGACAAGAAGGAATTTTGCACTACTTTAAAAATTATTTGCATATGTGTGTGTGAGAGAGTGTGTACACAAGTGCACATATAGAGGCCAAAAAGGAGGTAAGGGGATCCTCAGAGCTGGAGTACAGGTATCTGCAGGATATCCAGATTCTCAGATGGTGCTGGAAACTGAGCTCCAGGCTTCACAGGTGCATGACAAGACCACTTGTGTCGTTTTAACCACTGTGTCCTCTCTCCAGCCTCCTTTCACCATCATGTGTCTTGTAACTCTGAGAAACCAGGGGCAACATAGATGAACAGATGAGATCACTAAACAAGGTATGACTAACCCACATCATTCAAGATCCTGTTACCAGAAATAGTATTCAGCCGCTCAGAAGAATGAGCTACACCTGGGTGGAGAGAAAAGCAGCCTGTCTGAGATCACTGTAGCCTACCGCCGCCACAAATTGCTAAGCTTGTGTGTGTGCATGCTGGGCTTCGTTCTTCAGAACTTGACACTGATTTGCCCATCTCATCATCCTGGCAGCACACATTCACCCGGGTGCTCAAGCTGTTAGATGTGGCAGCTTCATTGTTAGGTCCCTTCCAACAATGTCCTCCTGTCCAAAAGAGAGATGCTTCCTCCAGGTTCCTACTCTTCAACAGAGGTTGAGGGGCAACTCAAATCCAGTGAATGGTAGTGGGAGGAGGTGGTACACAAGGATCTCCCCATGGGATGATCTTCTGTATCAGCTAAAGCCCTTATAGGAACTACACACTCTGTTCTGGCCTCTATTCTTCCCTGGGTCTAGTGGCCTACAGTCACCCCTCCTGTCCCTCTTCCTCTTCTTTGTGTATGAGGTGGATGTATTTGTGTATGGTGTATACATGTGGAAGCATACCTATGTGGACATATGTGGAGGCCACAGGACGATGTCAGTGCCCTCCATTATCCCCTGCCTTGTCCTCTCAAGACAAATAGGGACAATTGCAAAGATGCATTGAAGATGTGAACTTGGAAACTATAAATGTTTATCTAGAGGAAGCCAATAGAATGCTGATAGTTAACGTGTGTGTGCGCGTGCGCGCATGCGCGCATGTGTGCATGCATGCGCACCAAAGGCCAATCTCAGGTATCATTCCACAAGAGCTGTCCACCTTGTCTTGTTTTTAGACACAACCTCTTTATTGACCTGGAGGTTACTGGTTAGGCTAGGGTGCTTGGCCAGCATCTCAGCCTAGTAACTGATACTTAAAAATGGACCTTCTCTACCCATGCCATGAACTTGCCTGTGGCCTTTAGTTCTACACACTCATGTTCCCTCCTCCCTTGTCAATTTTCCACTTTGCCTTTCTTTGCATCCTAAAAACCAGGGTCTTTCTTTCATGTATGTGTCAGACTCAAACTCTCCAAAGGGAGGGATGTGCCTCGTCCAGGTTTCCACTAGAGGTTTACTTGCAAATGTTTCCTCCTGGTAGGACAGCTGTCCTGTATAGCATTGTCACGTGCAGAGACCGTGTAAACCTGAGCAGAAGGGGCCATCTTGGATTGTACCCTCTGCCAGGACCTTTGAGTGCAGCCAAATGTTAATCTTATCACTGCCCTGTAAAAGTCTTGAAAGCACCCACCAGTGGCTGTCCCACAAAAAGAGAAGTACGCTGCCAGATGGTTGGCCAGAACCCAAATGAATCAGCTTTTTAAAGCTTCCGTAAAAAATCGGGGGCTGCAAACAACAGAAATGTATTTTCTCACAGTTTTGGAATCTGGAAGTCTGAAATCAAGGTGTCTGCTAGAACATACTCCCTGCAGAAAGAATTCTCCAGAGGAGAATCCTTCCTTGCCTCTTCCAACTTCTGGTATCATCAGGTGTTCTTTGGGTTATGCATTATGACATTAATCTTTGCCTTCATCTTCCCATACTCTCTATGTCTCATGAGGACATGATCCTAGGAACCCATTGGAATATTCCAGAATAATCTTATCTCAGATATTTAACTAACATTAATTTCCAAAGTGTGTATTTTTCAGGTACTGTCAGAGTCACAGGCTCAAGGGATTGGGGTATGGATACATATCTGAGAAGTCAGCATTTAACTCCCCAAACCAGTGATGACTAAGATGAGTCCATGAAATATTTTTTGAGACAGGGTCTTGCTTTGTAGCTCAAGTTGACCTCAAATCCATGATCTTTCCTCTCTCTGCCTCCCAAGTATGGGATCATAGGTATGTACCACCCGCAACCATGACACCTCAATTCTAACCCTCACACATCCTAACACATCTTAGAAGGTTCAACAGGTATCTATATTAAATGAATGACAAATAAGCACCTTTCTCAGCAGGAAAACTGACACTAGAGGAATAGAAGCCAAGGCCACAGACCTAGATACTGTAAAAAACTTAATTGGAGCCAGGATCTTCTGCCCTGTGTCTAAGACTCCTGCATCACGGCAAGCGGACTGCTATGACCTAAGAAATGTGTCTAAAAGAAGTAAATTACTCTGGATCTTCAGTGAGACTTCAGATTCTCAGGGACAGACAAATATACTTCCGCTTTATTGTCACTTTAAAGGCTTTCTGTGACCAAGTTTAGAAAAAGGAGTCTCAAGCCGGGCGGTGGTGGT
>NC_051086.1:73316545-73327545 GCF_004664715.2 Peromyscus leucopus
TGGCTGCCAGAACCAGTTCCTTGGTAACAAAGCCAGTCTGCATATAAATTATTCATGCTCTTTTTCATCAAGGGCTAGTCTCACTACTTTCTTTTCTTTCCTTAAGCTGCTTTTAAGGACTCTTTCTAAGTCAAAGTCTCCCTCGGCATTGCTCCGGCCTTTTACCTGTGACCGGGTTCAGAACTCACTCAGAAGCTTTGTTTCTGAGTGCCAAGCAGAAGCAGCCTGAGGATGAGTCATTGGAAGATATGATTCCCAGGCTTAGTGGAGTCAAGGTCTATCACATAAATTAAAGTGGCCTGTCCTTCTGAAGTTGAAGAGAAATGGACTGCTCTCTCCATTTTGCCCAGGAAGAAAGTAAGGCGGAGGGAGGCTTTCTGTTTCCATTCATTCATATGGCTAAGAACAGCCTGTCTCCAGGGGCAGAGGCACTGAGTCAGTCTCAATAAAGAGATTGCACAAAAGGACTTGAGTTCGATTCCCCAAACCCATGTCTAAAAGCAGTGAGGTTTGATGGCACTCACTCGTAATCCCAGCTGAGGAAGAGACAGGCGGGCCCCTGGGGCTCAGTATCTACCCAGCCTAGCCTACTTTGTGAGTTCTAGCCTAGTGAGAGGCATTGTATTTTAAAGAAATGTCCTCTGACTTCCACACCTACATATATACACACATGAGCCCATACTAAGACCCACATGCACATACATACATGGAATCTTGGGCTTATTTGATTCAAAAGCATACGTTCTCTTCTCAACATATGGTATTGCCTCACGGCAAGACAGAAGATTCAGAAAGACAAAACTATGTCCAGCAGCCAGAGTGATCTTTTTAAAAAAAAAAAAAAAAAAAAACTACAGTTCCAATCACATGACTCTGTGGCTAAAATCACTCCCTAAATAATTCATTCCTGCCGAGAGGTTATGTGGTTGTGTTAACCCCCTACTACAAGTGTAAAGCCCTCAGCTTTGAGTCCACAGATAAATTCACACACACCTGAGTGTGCGCCCACAGGAGTAGACCCACCGACCGACTCATCTCCTTTACACAACTGTAGCTCTTCAGTCTGCAAGCCAACGGTTCTCTGGCTGCAGAGTAGGTGCACATTATTTGGAAAGGCTGCTGAAATGTTTATAATTCTCAACTCATCCTCAGAAGTTCAGTGTTAATGGATCTAGGGAGGGGAATCATAAATCTCCATATTCAGGCAGCAGAGAATGCTTCTCATCCTAGCACTTCGGAGTCTGAAGCAAGCTGATGATGAGTTAGAAGAGAGCCTAGTCTACCTAGCAAGACTCTGTCTCAAAAAATAAAAAGTCTGCATGTCAGAACAATGACCAGAAGCATCCCAACTAAGGTGGTTCTGGCAAGGACATTCTAAGAGGTGTTCCACCCAAGCATGATGGCTTGTGTCTGTAATCCCAGCACTCTAGAGGTAGAGGGGCAAGAGACTCAGAAGTTCAAGGTCATGCAAGGCCACAGAAAAAGTTCAAGGCCAACCTGTGATACATTAAACCTTGTGTAAGAGGTGTTCTGTACTGTGAGATTTCACTACAATGTGCCTTCCTTTACAGCACTCCCTTTCCTTTGAAGTCTCTTCATAAACAGATTAATGATGTCCATGTTCTTATGGAGCTTACTCTCATTAGAATAAAACCAAAAAAATAAGGGCTGGAGAGATGGCTCAGCCATAAAGAGCATTGATTGTCCTTCCAGATAACCCAGGTTTTATTCCCAGCACCCACATGGTGGCTCACAACCGTCTGTAACTCCAGTTCCAGTAAATCTGATGCCCTCTTCTGGCCTCTGCAGGCACAAGGTGTACAAAGTGGTGCACAGACATGCATGCAGGCAAAAACAGCTGTGAAATTTAGGAGACAGGTGTTGTCTCTGCAGGGGTGTTACCTAGTTCAGATCAACAGTAGGTCTGAGAAGCTTATGCTATTTGCCTTTATGGCCTAGGAGTTACGGCTGGACAAGAAGTTGATAGTAGAAAACAGCTGATCTATTAAAAGCCAAATAACATCAAATATTCCCTGATATTTGACTTTTTGTCTTGTCTTGATTCTGTCTTCCAATGTATTGCCTATTTCTCCTAACTGCAGCTATCATGACTGTTGACTGGAAAGCAAAAGACATTAGAATAATTCTTACCCAAAAAGCCAGTGACTTAGTGTTTCATATGCTGTGAAGAGACATCATGACCACAGCAACTCTCATAAAGAAAAACATTTAGTTGGGTGGCTTACGGTTTCAGATATTTAGTCCATTATCATCATGTCAGGACAAGTCAGCATGCAGGTAGACATGGTGCTGGAGAAGGAGCTGAGAGTTCTACATCTTGATCCAAAGGCAGCAGGAAGTGAACTGAGACACTGGGCATGGCTTGCACACATATGAGACTTCAAAGCCCACCTTCACAGTGATACACTTCGTCCAACAAGGCCACACCTACTCCAAAAGGGCCACATCACCCATTAGTGCCACTCCCTTTAGACAACAGGTGCACACCAGACAGTGCTCTGGGAGCAAGTATTTGCTCTAAGCCAGGTCCAAAATGTTGAATATATCTAAGAGTCTGGATATTTTAAATATAAAACCCAGTGTCTTCAGTTTTCAATATTCTTATTATCTAAAATGATGGGTAATTTTGTAGTTACATTCTGAGTCATCTTAGAAAAATCCCATGAATTTTTTTCAGATCATCAAAGAAGAAAGGGAGGGGCAGAAGGAAGGAAGGAGGGAGGTAGGAGGAATAGAGGGAATTACACATATTGTCAATGTTATAGAGAAAAGAAGTGTATTTATAAGTTGCATTCTAGAAATACATATTGTTGTAGAATATTACTTTAACCATGCAAAGATGTGTTATATCTATTTATGCTGTGAAATAACTATGTAAAGGTGTGTTGCATTTGTAGAGGAATTGCTAAATGGTCTTATTAAATTAAAAAAAAAACCATGGAGTCAGATATAGGGGTAAAAACCTGACAGATCAGAGGAATAGGAAAAGCCACAATCTAACCTTACCTCACTGACACTTCGGTCTCCAAAGGGACCTACTTCCTGTATACCCACGCCTATATATGCCTTTCTGTTCCGCTATCTCATTTGCTCTCCTGTCCAGCTACATCATTTCCTCTTCCAGCCCAGCTCTGTCACTTCCTATGTGTCTGTACAGACCTTCACACCTCCATGGTTAACTAGTGTTGGAATTTAAGACGTGTGCTACCACACCTGGCCCTGTTCCTAGTGGGGCCTTGAACACACAGAGATCCAAACAGATTCCTGCCTCCCGAATGATAGGATTAAAGGTATGTGCTACCATTGCCTGATTTCTATGTTTAATATAGTGACTGACTTTCCTCTGATCTCCAGGAAGGCTTTATTTATTTGAGCACAAATAAAATATCACCACAGGAAAGAGTATGTCAGTACATACAAGTCTATGAACCAGTTTTAATTTCTAACCTAAAATCTAGTTCTTAGATCTGTCTGCATAGGGTACTGTCAGATATTAAATTGCATTCTTCTAATATCTGGACTGCACTTTTTCAGGACAATTTTTTTAAAGTTTCTAAGTACAAATTCTTTGGATCATTTTCTGTCTAATTCAATTTACCTATAGCAATAGCTAAGTGGTATCCACAATTAAATGGCAGAGAAAAAATGAGGGAGCTGGGGATGCAGGTCTGTGGTAGAACACTTCCTAGCATGAATGAGACCCTGTATTGAATTCCTATCACAAATGGAGGGAGGGGGAGAGGAAGAGAAGGAAAGAGGGAAAATGAAATTCACGATTATTTTGGAGAGGAGCATGTTCACATTTTCTTAATTTTTAAGGAGGCAGGTATATACTTTGTAAGTTGAAGCAAATCTGTACTTCATGTCAAATGTTGAGACATGTAAAACAACAGATTTCCATAATTATAATTTTGACCACCAGAACAATGAAAACATGTTACCCAGATGCCTTTATCCTCCCCACCCCGTATCCCATACCCCATGCAGCAGGAAAAGAACTGTCAGCCTGAGTATCGAAATTTTTCTTGCAGCCTGCAGCACCTGAGGATCAAGATGTAGAACTCTCAGCTCCTTCTCTAGCACCACATCCAGCTGCACTCTGTCATGCTTCCTGCCATGATGACAATGGACTAAACCTCTGAACTGTAAACCATCCCCAATTAAATGCTTTCCTTTATAAGAATTTCTCTAAGACATCGGGTAACACTGGGCAACAGATAAACCAGGCAGAATGGTCTCTCGAGTTTCTTTCAATTTTCAGACCAGAAAAGGTACAATAGAAATATAGCACGAATTTCTTCTCTCTGCTCATTGCTCCCATCAGACAGACTAATATAATTATAATTGGTCTTCTGCAAACCTTCCAGTCTCCATCTATAACTGCAAAAAAAATGTGGTAGTCTAATTTAAGCTAGCCCTTAAATATCATCAGCTAGACTAAGACCTGGGATGCATCTTAATTGTGCCCACAAAGTAAGGGTGTGGTGTCAAAAATAATCCAAAATATTTTTACTTAGCTTTCAAATTCATAATATTTGCTGCCTTACAGCAGATTCAAATTAGTGTTTCAGTTTTACTCAAGTTGACTTCAAAATTTGCTACCCTTATGAAATGGGTTATTCTTAAAATATGTCTCCCTAAATAGAAGAGACAATGTCCTTGAGTTCAGAACAACCCTTGAAATTCTGAGGGCTGGTTTACACAGAAACCTAGGTACATTGAACAGAAGAGTCCTTTGTGGTCTTTGTCTGAGTTTCCTCTTTTTTTTTTTTTTTTTTTTTTTTAACTACAGCCCTTCACTCTGGTCCCCTAGGTCACATGGACTGGGAACCTTGAATCCATGTTGAAGTTGCATAACACCATTGCCTTGAACTCAACTAACAGGACAGTGACTGGGTCCCAAAAACTAACCGAGCCAATCAGAGCCCTTCTTTGGGACTTGACAGTCATGACTGAGGATGACTCTTAACATGGGTTCATTCACATGGAAACTGTTGGGAATTAGGCGGGTGTCATTGTATTAAGAGCAGATGAGTAACAGTTATTGGCAGAGAATGGAAGAAACAAAACAGACTATAGAGAAAGTCAACTTCCTGGGCTGCTTGTGGCTTTCTATTTCTAGTCTGTTTGGGTCCAGCTGCAGCTCTATCAGTAGATTCTAGGACATTATGATAATATCCTGTACTACTATATCAACTTTGCCCCTCTGAGAGTAATTCAGGCTGATTTCTACTGCTACCAAAAAAACAAAAACAAAACATACCTGCTTGTTAAACTGATTTTGTTGAACCAGATTAGACACCATAATTAAGAAATCTTTTCAGTTAAGTTTCCTTCTTTCCTGTATTAACTGATTGCTCGACTCACTGTGGAGTGGCTTGGCATCAGAGAGGTTGAGATAACTGAGAAATTTCATTTTGTTTTCCTTGCCAGTCTCTCTCTCTTCTACAAACCTGTATCACTGGGAACACATACTGCACACTTTGGCTCAGCAGAGGGTCACCAAGGCAGAGCTTTTTATTGAAATGTCCAAAAGTGTTCCTGGGTGATGATATTTTGCATATCAAATAAAGCTTGCCTAAGGATCACAGGACAGAGCCAATGACTAGATTAAACATGGAGTGCAGGCAGTGGTGGCACACACCTTTAATCCTAGCACTCAGAAGGCAGAGATCCGTCTGAATCTCTGTGAGTTCAAAGCCACCTTGGACTACATGAGATTGATTCAGTCTAGGAGAGAAACAGAGCCAGGCAGTGGTGGCACACACCTTTAATCCCAGTACTTGGGAGTCACACGCCTTTAATCCCAGCACTTGAGATCTCATGCCTTTGCTACCAGTATTTGGGAAGCACACACTCCATTAATCCCAGTCTAGGAGGTTGAGATAGGAAATGAAATGGATGAGTGGAGAAAGGCAGGTAAGGTGTGAGGAGACAGGAACTATGGCCTTTGGCTGAGGGGTCAGAGGCTTTCAGTCAGAGGATTCATGGAGACAGGATCTCGCCCTCCATTTAGCCTGAGACTTTGGTAGTGGTGAGAAGTTTCTCTGGTGGCTTGTTCTTTGTCTCTCTGATATTCCAGCATTTACTCCAATATCTGGCTCTGGGATTTTTTTATTATAAGACCATTTAGAATTCGTGCAACATTCCTGAATGGGGCACAAGTTCCTATGCAATAATGAACCATTTTCTGGAAACAACAGCGATACGCTCTTAGAAACAGACGACCAAATGGCTGGCCCCTGTAACCAGCACAGCTGCCCTTGGCTGGCTGCCTCCAGATCACTTCACAGTGTGTGATGTCATTTTCTGAAAGCTGAAATTCCAAACACCATCAGGAAAACAAGGGAACAGCTGTCACCCCAAATGGATGCCCGCTGACCGCTGCTAGTTTTCACCAGCACCTTCACTCTTGTGGAGTTCCACCTCTATTCTCTCCATCTCGTTAGAAGGAGAGACAACCCTGTATGAGCCCATACAGGGAAGGTAGCTCAGTAGACTGTGCGCTGAGGTCTTTCACATCCGGACATGTTGAAACTTGAATGCCTCTGTTTCCTCACGTATCCAACTAGGGTGCTGGTTTACCGACCCCGAAGGGTTCTTTCGGAGTCATTACACACAGAAGGTTATTAGAAGAGGGGGAGGGTGTGGTCCACAGGACTACTCAGCTACTGATAGCTGCTGCTATCGTTTCTACCTTGCCTGAGGAACTGCAATCAGGGAAGCTAGTTATGAGGGTCCCATTGCTTTTTCCTATGTCGGATCCCTGCTGTATGTCCCAAAGCTGAACGTACGTTGTGGAACGTTATTCTAGTTCAACTCCACTAAAGTTAAGCCATTATCTGGAATGACTTAAGGCGAATATAGAGCAAGGAAAATTGAGCTAAGGAAGCTTTCAGGCAACATCGGACTCACTTCTGGATGGACGATGGCCAATGTCACTGTGTAGCTCTTATACATCTGGGTTTCTTATCAATAGGGGAGACTGCTGGACATAGATGGACAGGAGAAAAGAAAAAGACATAGGCATGTTCCAACTGTCTCAGCTCTAATATCCCCTGGTAGGTCAGACAAGCTAGGCATTGATATTTTGTGCTCTAGAGAAACCTGAGCTGGGAAAGCAATGGTTTAAATGAGTAACCAGAAGAGTAAAACTGCCAGGAAACAAGAGCAAGTGTTGTCTCTTCTGGACATTTCCAAGGAGTATCTGATTCGAAATCCCGTGCATTGAAAATAACACCCACTGTGTTGACCCTTACTGTGAACATGCACCCCATCCCAGAGCAGAGTATATAGGACACTAAAAATGTTAAAAGAAGTGAATTGCTCTAAACAATTAGGTAAAATATACCTTGAATCAGCAAGCAATCCAGGTTTTAAAAAATATGTAAACAGAACAAAGGTTAAGAAAAAAATGGGAGCTGCAAGGAAGAGGCAGTGCCCTCCATACAACCAGAGAGATGTCTTATCCTTACGGCATAGAATGGCCAAGAGAACCTCCTGCTCAGGGTTAAGCTGCTGTCTGTATGGGGTTATTGCATAACACCCCCCCCATTACTGCGAATCTTCTGTAGAAGAGAAAAGGGAATACCAAAAACCAAAAGCAACATTCAAAAACCATGCAGAAGAATTGGCAAGGTCATTAAAACACTACATGGCTCCACATAAGTGTTGTTTTTCCACAGTAATATCTTACAGGAATTTTATGATAAAGGTGAGAGGACCCACACCACCAACACTGGAGTTCCCATGAATGTTCCACAACTATCCAAAGGAGAAACATCTCTGCCATATGGTGACAGATAGCCATCGGAATGCCATCTCCTCATCTTTAACTGTCTTCCCATTGTCTACTGTGTTTAGCTCTTACTTGGGTCTTAGTCCAGATTTCTGTGTCCTCTTCATGGATTATTATGGTTACATTCCATTTCTTAAACAGTTATGTCTACCACTGGTGCATGTTTATGAAAAACAATGGCTACACACTGGTGATTTGTTGGAATGAAGAGCAGTCTATTCAAAACAGACTTCGCTTTCAAAGGGGAAAAATATAGTTAAGGTTTTCCATTTCCTGGCATTGACTTCTTTCAGTGTGTCAACCAATATGTACTTATATTCCCATCTTATCAAGGCCAGAAGTTAAGTAATAAGAAAATACCATTTCCACAAACATTTATTGATCATTAGTAACTTGGCCTACAGATCAGAGAGAAGAGTGATGAACCTAGCTATAGAGGGAGCAATAAAAACAGATGGAGGAGACAAATACAGAAGCTAAATTCAACTAAAGAGGGATGAGAAGGATTGTGGCGGAGGATACGCAAAATGCCCCCCCCCACACACACACCAAAAAAAAAAGGCAACAACTGAGGCAAGTTAGCAAGAGTATGTGGGCAATTGGGAAGGACTTGTGGAGAAGGCAGGCAGGCATGTGAACTCCAAGCAATGGAGCCCACAAGCAATCAGAGCCTAAGCCTGGAGCACAAGGAAGTCAGCACAAGTGGGAAGGGCAGACAGTGTTGGGACTGTGGGGCTCTCGCCGCGGCAGAGGTCTTTCTCTAGTCTAGTCTGTGAATTATGGAGCTCCAACAAGGGTTGATGGAGATATGAGTGACTAAGACGGTCTGATGCGTTAGCAAGAAGGGTTGGAAAGAGAAATCGGTGAGTTACAACAGATACGAACTATAGCTTAAGCTCTCCCCGTGGAGGCAAAGACCATCACCGTCAGTGAGTCTTGAATAGAATGTACGTACCTGCTTCATTACCTGTGCCTGGCTGCCTGAATCTAATGTTGAAGTTGCCTTGCAAAAGAGGGCTCGCTCGGGAGATAGCTCAGAATATATGACCTCCCATGGGAGCAACAGTTTCACCTCCCTGAGCGGGAGTGATTGACAGCTCTCCACACCCCTGGATTTCTACCGCCAAGGACAATGTCTGCCCCCAGCTTCTTTATATGCAATGCATCCATTGGCCCTTTGTCAAATCCCACTGGAGTTTGGAGATCCTGAGGAGAGGGGGAATTTTGGCCAAGTGTTGTTGGTTTTAGAGCAAGGTTTTTGTTCCTCTTTCCTCCCTGAGGCTTGTGGGCAGAGCTCAGCTTTCAGGTGGAGGGTAGGCTGTGACTTACACACCTCCTCCTCCAAAGGAACCTCACAGTCTTCCTGGCGACCCTCTCAGTTGGCTTGAGGAGGCAGCTGACGCTGTACAGACAGGGCAATGAGGAAGGAAGGTGCAGAGGTGAGTTGTATCCTTCCAGGCTAGCCTATTTAGAGGAAAAAGCTGAGTGGTAGTGGTGTGTGCACACGCGTGCTCCTGCATGTGGAAGCCAAAGATTGTCTTCAGGTGTCTTCCTCAGTACCCTCCATCTTATTTTCCTGAGAAGCTCATCAATCCGGACACCCTGGCTGGCCAATAAGCCCCAGGCGTCCTGTTGGCTGTCTCTCTAGCACTGGATGTACAGGCACAAATTGCTACACGTGGCTGGGGATCCGAAGTTGGGTCTTCATGCTTATGTGGCAAGAACTCTGAATGAGCCATCACTCCAACTATATCCAAAGGTTATTCTTTTTCTTCTTTCTTCTCTCTTTTCTTTCTGTCTTTCTTTTTTAACAGGAAATTAGTGAGGAATCGTCAGGCAAATTTGGGGTGGAAAATGGCTGGCTTTTGAACCGTAGCTGTAGTCTGTTCTGTCTTGCCCTTCGTGGGCATCTCTTAGAACTGCAGTCACGTGAAGCCGGAAAAAGATGGTGGTGTCTCACATTCTCTGTTTCTCTTCAGGCTAAATAACATCTGTGAGATAAAGTTCCCTGAAGGGTTCTCAATCCAGGAGAGAAGGAAAACACAAGATGTGGGGGTGTGAGTGGCTTATCCAAGGTCACTCAAGGAATCTGCGCCAGAACTGGAATTCCACCTACATGTCCTGTTCTTTGTCTAAAACTCTGATACAATCGTTTGGGGGCAGACTACATCACCTCCCCCGAGTACCTCAGCAGAAAAACCCAAAACAGCTAAGCTCTGCATTTCAGACTCTTGAATAATCTCAGCCACCTGTGATAACACCTCTATAATAATCCAGCGGTGGGACTGGTTTGTGAACACGCAAGTGTCACAAACACTTTCGGCCGGTCTGCTGGACCTGCCCTGGGGCTGGAAATTGGGGCACAGTGAGTTATTGCCGTCTGGGTGCTCCGCAGTCCAGACAGCAAGGTGCGCTAAAACAACAGATAGTACGTGCTCTAGTCCTGGGCTGTGCAAGGCTCTGGGATTCAGAGGCCAGAAGGTGGAAATGGGAGGGGATCACCGAAGACTCTGACCTGTAGCCAGGAGATTTTCAGGGGAGGAAGACCAGGCATGCTGGGAAGCGGGGAAGCTGCAGGCGGGCGGGGTCCGGTTTTCTGGGGCTAAGTGGGATGAGTCTAGTTTTGCCAGCTCTACTGAGCCAAATGTTTTCTTAGGATAGACCCAAGGTTGCCAAACCCGAGTTTGTACAGTCAGAACTCAGTGATCTAGGTAGGGTTGGCAAAGGAATACAAGGCAAAATTCCTGCTCAGAGGGTGCCCTCTCTCGGTAAAAGATCACACATCGCCTTCTCTCTAAAAAGAATATTTTTTCCTTTTGTACACACACACACACACACACACACACACACACACACACACACAGTCCCAATTAAAAACGCCTACAGTTTTATCCTCACACCATCTTAAAAAGAAACCGCATCTCTCCAGAGAGGTTCCTTCAATTGACTGCAGGAGCAGATGAGGGAGAAAAGAGCCATGAACTAGAGAAACAGGATCCCACAGGCTCCTGACCTCAGGGTGTTTTAGCCTCTGTTTATACTATTAGTGAGATGCACTAAATAATCTGAGTCCTTTCTTCCAGGGGCGGTCCCGACTTCCAAAATTTATGGCTCATTGTGTCCTGACTGACTATAAAGTGCTTGGTTCCTTAGGCCACATTTGCAGTTGACGCTCTGACTC